>NC_032015.1:15959834-15960060 GCF_001865875.1 Lupinus angustifolius | reverse complement strand
AATTGTTTTTATTATTGTGCCTGACAAGAATGACCCCGGTCCTACGTATCCCTATTAAGAGAATCAAGGCTTACGTAGTTCTTTAGGTAAAAAAAATTTATTTGTTGGGTTGATTTTATTTCTTAAAAAAAATTAAAATTTAAACTATTATTTTTTTTAAATGAGTGAAGTATAGCCCTTATGTCCAATATGCATCTCATATTAAAACTTAGTTAAGAAATTACAT
>NC_032015.1:15955976-15959734 GCF_001865875.1 Lupinus angustifolius | reverse complement strand
ATTTGCATCTCTTTCAAGATTCAATTGTAGTATAGTATAGTGTTATGTCGAACCACAAGGAATTGGCTAAAATAAATGTACTCATACTTTATATCTTTTATCAAAAGTAATAAAGTAACAATTAATGTTGTTTTTGTGATTTTATGAACTAAGAAACATTAAAAAGTAAAGAACTAACTATTTACAAGTTCAATAAGGTAAAATTGATTAGAAAGATGGAATTATTTCTTGACTCAAATGATTTTGAAAAGATTACAAATTATGTGTTATGCTTTCGGTTAATTCCACACACCATTTCTAAATCCTTCATCTAGTGTCCGAGAATGATAAGATGATTTTCAAACCTTATCTAACACACTAAATAATAGTTAAGTGCCACTTGTTGGAGTAGGTTGTCACACCCTACTTCAGGCTCCATTAAAATCATTTAGCCTAGAACATAAGTTGCTTAAAATAGATGTTTGATGTGGCAAGTGAACAAAGGTGTAGGTTATGATTTTTAGTTCACTTGTCAACACTTTAAGAAGAAGCATTTTTGGATCGTTAAATCAAGTTTTCGGTGATCAAGCTAAAACCACATTAAGAACTTCATGAAGAATCAAAATTTAACAGAGAGTAGTAATATATCCTCCTATTAAAGTCATTACAAAGCCTCCTACCCATAAGAAAGTGACATATAACAATTATTACATAATAAAGTATCACATTGTGACATATGTCACTTTCAAGTGCATAAAATAATTTGTAGAAGAATATATCATTTTCAGAAAACAAATTATTAAAAAACTTAGGAGTCAGTTTGATCCTACATATACATCACATTCATTTAAGTATTTAACTCATTGCATCTAATTAATTATCTACTGAATTAGGATCCCGTTATTATATGTATTAAATGCGTATTTATTTACCAGGGTAAATAGGATTAGTATGTGGGTTGAATCTTCTCCAATCTTATAGAGTCCAATATTAGATTATGATGTAAATACGAGTTTAGTGATTTACAAAAAATATTTAAAAACGATTTAAAATCTACATCATTAAAATATTTCAAGTATATGTTTTATCATCTGCATCCAGTACTACACGCTTTTTGTCTACTACTGGAGATGATTTGGCTTCTGAGTATGTATGCACTAAACGTTTTTACATTATAAAATCTTATTCACCATTTATAAATTTATTTTTATAAGAAAAAAATGCATGCACTAACATTATATGCGTTTTATATACGGTGACAACATCATTTTTTTATAGGCAAAGCAATGGAGAAAAAATAAAGGATAACCCATCAAGAGCTACAACAAAAAACAAAGCAGAGCAAACCAAAAAACTAAACAAAGAAAACTAGAAAACAAAACCAAACTGCTTCCAAACAGCGGCAACAAAAACTCAGAACAACCCTACTTACTGCAACAAACTGCACGAAAAAAACAACAAAAAAGCCTAGAACTACAAACTTCCAACCTTGTAACAAACACAACTCTCTTTACCCATACTACAGATAGATATTAAAATCTATATAAACAACCCACAAGGCATTATCTTTAGCCAAAAGAAAAACATGTATCCATCAACATTCTTATCTATTTTGCTCACCCTTTCCTTCATCTTCATTTATCATGCCACTTTATCGGCATCAACCATTAACTTTAAGTTGTATCAAGTTGTTTGTATACAATATGGTATTCGAGTGTCACCGAACATTAAAGGTTGTCTGACCACTCTAGAATCTGACCCTCAAATCCCCCAAGCCAAGACCTATGTTGAACTCAACATTTTAATCATACAACAAGCGATAAAGAATAGTACAATATCCCAAATTTTCCTTAAGAATTTGATGAGACATGACCATTCTCCAGCCATCAAAGAATGTGCAAACGAAGACTACGATGGGATTATAAAAGCTTTCGGAAATGCTTTGGCTAATGT
This sequence comes from Lupinus angustifolius, assembly GCF_001865875.1. Taxonomy (NCBI): domain Eukaryota; kingdom Viridiplantae; phylum Streptophyta; class Magnoliopsida; order Fabales; family Fabaceae; genus Lupinus; species Lupinus angustifolius. Next base: position 15,957,802 of record NC_032015.1, on the reverse strand, counting down.
CATTCATAATCCTCAAACTGCAATAAACTATATGCGGAGAGATCTTGCATATGCAGAAGGGAAATGCTCAGGAGCCTTAAATGATGATCCAAAACCTTATTTTGAGGTTAATGTACTAATTCATAATCTATATTTCTATAAGGAAGTCGCAGAGTTATCCTTAAACCATCTTATAGATCAGTAAGAAGAACTGATATATGGTTCATGGTTGTGTTATGTGGTTATGCTTGCTATTTTTATTTTTAATAAAACAAAGTAATGTAATGTATTTAGAAGAGATGAAAGAATATTCCAACTTCTAGAAAAAGGATTAATTAACATGAATTTTGTCTTCTAATTTAGTATATTTCTTTTGATTTGGTCCAACTTCAAATTCTCATGTTAACTCAACAATCAACATATCATGAACCTATTTTTGGTTAACATCATTTACACCACTTATGAGAAAAAAGAGGTTGTGCCTTGCCCATTAAATTTGTAAAGATTATTAAATTAACTAAAGGATTAAATTAGGTAAATAAAAATAAATAAATATTAAACGCTCAACTGACTAAACTTAGGGACAAAAGAGTATAAGAGTGATTTAAATAATATCTACTTACGATTATTGATTCGTTTCGTAACAAACAACAATAATCAAGTAACATTGACTAGTATACTATTTGAATTTGTCTTCGCAATAATCAAGTAACATTGACTAGTTCTTTGTCCTTACTCCAAGGGACAAAGGCTAGTCACATATGGTGACAACAATAAAGGAAGAATTCTTGGAGTTGATAGAGTGGGAAGCCACCTTCTACTACAAATAGAATGAGTTCTATATGTTGAGGGACTCCAGCACAACTTACTCAGTATAAGTCAGCTTTGTTACAAATGGTTCTATGTGGCATTCTACCCCGACAAGTGCATCATTAATATAAAGGTATATGAAAACTCTAAACTTATTGGTAAGAGAATAAATAATATCTATATGATTGCTTTATATGATTCTTCTCTTCATAATAAATGTTTAGCCATAAATGATCATGATGCATGGTTATGGCATAGGAGAATTGCTCATATACATATGGATCATTTGAATAAACTCATCAAGAAAGATTTAATTGTTGGTTTGCCCAATATGAAGTTTGTTAAAGACAAACTATGTAGTGCTTGTCAAAAAGGTAAACAAACAAAATATTCTTTCAAACCAAAGCATATGATTTCTTCTGATAGACCATTGTAGTTACTACACATGGACTTATTTGGCCCCTCTTGGACCAAAAGTTTCACTAGTAACTACTATACTCTTGTGATAGTAGACGACTTTTCAAGATACACTTTGACTCTATTCTTGTAAAACAGTAAAATGTTATCAATAAATTAATTTNATTTATTCCACCAAACCGAGATGGTATTCAAAGGTACTTAATAATTATGTAATAGAGGATTGCTTCGATACCAATGTACCAGCGTTAGAATTTATTCAAACAAAGCCGAGATGGGGCAAAGAAGGAATAACTTATTCACATGATTATTAGAAGTAAGTTGTAACTGGAATATTCTTGTAACCATTATACCGGTGTTGGAATTTATTTCAACAAAGTCGAGATGGCGAACAAAGTATAAAACCGAGTTCACTTACTTAACCAAATAAAGAAAACACACCGAAGAGAAAAAACTTCGCCTTTCAACAAATTAACGCCGTTGTCGGGGACAATTTGTTGAGGGGGAAAACCTCTAAAACCTTCGCCTTTCAACAGATCACTCATTATAACTGTGTATTTTTAATTTTCACAAAGATACAATTTATGAATAGAATTGCACTTTGATTCAGGGTTTCTTTC
>NC_032015.1:15952785-15955876 GCF_001865875.1 Lupinus angustifolius | reverse complement strand
ACAAGGAATTGGCTAAAATAAATGTACTCATACTTTATATCTTTTATCAAAAGTAATAAAGTAACAATTAATGTTGTTTTTGTGATTTTATGAACTAAGAAACATTAAAAAGTAAAGAACTACCTATTTACAAGGTCAATAAGGTAAAATTGATTAGAAAGATAGAATTATTTCTTGACTCAAATGATTTTGAAAAGATTACAAATTATGTGTTATGCTTTCGGTTAATTCCACACACCATTTCTAAATCCTTCATCTAGTGTCCGAGAATGATAAGATGATTTTCAAACCTTATCTAACACACTAAATAATAGTTAAGTGCCACTTGTTGGAGTAGGTTGTCACACCCTACTTCAGGCTCCATTAAAATCATTTAGCCTAGAACATAAGTTGCTTAAAATAGATGTTTGATGTGGCAAGTGAACAAAGGTGTAGGTTATGATTTTTAGTTCACTTGTCAACACTTTAAGAAGAAGCATTTTTGGATCGTTAAATCAAGTTTTCGGTGATCAAGCTAAAACCACATTAAGAACTTCATGAAGAATCAAAATTTAACAGAGAGTAGTAATATATCCTCCTATTAAAGTCATTACAAAGCCTCCTACCCATAAGAAAGTGACATATAACAATTATTACATAATAAAGTATCACATTGTGACATATGTCACTTTCAAGTGCATAAAATAATTTGTAGAAGAATATATCATTTTCAGAAAACAAATTATTAAAAAACTTAGGAGTCAGTTTGATCCTACATATACATCACATTCATTTAAGTATTTAACTCATTGCATCTAATTAATTTTAATTATCTACTGAAGTAGGATCCCGTTATTATATGTATTAGATGCGTATTTATTTACCAGGGTAAATAGGATTAGTATGTGGGTTGAATCTTCTCCAATCTTATAGAGTCCAATATTAGATTATGATGTAAATACGAGTTTAGTGATTTACAAAAAATATTTAAAAACGATTTAAAATCTACATCATTAAAATATTTCAAGTATATGTTTTATCATCTGCATCCAGTACTACACGCTTTTTGTCTACTACTGGAGATGATTTGGCTTCTGAGTATGTATGCACTAAACGTTTTTACATTATAAAATCTTATTCACCATTTATAAATTTATTTTTATAAGAAAAAAATGCATGCACTAACATTATATGCGTTTTATATACGGTGACAACATCATTTTTTTATAGGTATAGGCAAAGCAATGGACAAAAGATAAAGGATAACCCATCAAGAGCTACAAAAAAAAAAAAAGCAAAGCAAACCAAAAAACTAAACAAAGAAAACCAGAAAACAAAACCAAACTGCTTCCAAACAGCAGCAACAAAAACTCAGAACAACCCTACTTACTACAACAAACTGCACGAAAAAAACAACAAAAAAGTCTAGAACTACAAACTTTCAACCTTGTAACAAACACAACTCTCTTTACGCATACTACAGATAGATATTAAAATCTATATAAACAACCCACAAGGCATTATCTTTAGCCAAAAGAAAAACATGTATCCATCAACATTCTTATCTATTTTGCTCACCCTTTCCTTCATCTTCATTTATCATGCCACTTTATCGGCATCAACCATTAACTTTAAGTTGTATCAAGTTGTTTGTATACAATATGGTATTCGAGTGTCACCGAACATTAAAGGTTGTCTGACCACTCTAGAATCTGACCCTCAAATCCCCCAAGCCAAGACCTATGTTGAACTCAACATTTTAATCATACAACAAGCGATAAAGAATAGTACAATATCCCAAATTTTCCTTAAGAATTTGATGAGATATGACCATTCTCCTGCCATCAAAGAATGTGCAAACGAAGACTACGATGGGATTATACAAGCTTTCGGAAATGCTTTGGCTAATGTCATTCATAATCCTCAAACTGCAATAAACTATATGCGGAGAGATCTTGCATATGCAGAAGGGAAATGCTCAGGAGCCTTAAATGATGATCCAAAACCTTATTTTGAGGTTAATGTACTAATTCATAATCTATATTTCTATAAGGAAGTCGCAGAGTTATCCTTAAACCATCTTATAGATCAGTAAGAAGAACTGATATATGGTTCATGGTTGTGTTATGTGGTTATGCTTGCTATTTTTATTTTTAATAAACAAAGTAATGTAATGTATTGAGAAGAGATGAAACAATATTCCAACTTCTAGAAAAGGGGTTAATTAACATGAATTTTGTCTTCTAATTTAGTATATTTCTTTTCATTTGGTCCAACTTCAAAATCTCATGTTAACTCAACATACAACATATCATGAACGTCTTTTTGGTTAACATCATTTACACCACTTATGAGAAAAAAGAGGTGGTGCCTTTCCCATTAAATTTTTAAAGATTATTAAATTAACTAAAGGATTAAATTAGGTAAATAAAAATAAATAAATATTAAACGCTCAACTGACTAAACTTAGGGACAAAAGAGTATAAGAGTGATTTAAATAATATTTACTCACGATTATTGATTCGTTTCGTAACAAAAAACAATAGTCAAGTAACATTGACTAGTATACTATTTGAATTTTGTTCGGTATCAGTGGTTACAATACACCTAGAAGGGGGGGTGGTGTTGAATAGGTGTAGCGGTTAGAATATCCGCTTTTCGAAACTCAACACTTAGTGCTGAATCACCCCTATTTAATCGATTAAAAGAATGTGGATAATCGATTAACGGATTTGATTTAATCAATTAAAACAGAAACAGTAAGCTTAGGCAGATTCGATTACTTGCACGACAATTAACCGATAATGAAATGAACACACAGAGCTTACAGAATTATCAGAGTATTAACAGTATAGCAAATATACAGAATATAGCGATTAATTCTACTATACAAGTTAATCGATTAAACGAAGTAAAGAGAGAGAGAGAGAAAGAAAAATCCTGCAACACGATTTTTATCCTGGTTCGTTTGCTTGTCCACCGCAAACTACATCCAAGCCTCCCGGCTGATTTGGGAGATTTTCTTCACTATAATTGAATCAATGTTTTTACATGCACATCATCCAATTACAACAACTTAGACATTCACAAGAAAATAAAGAACCTTATTCTA
>NC_032015.1:15951065-15952685 GCF_001865875.1 Lupinus angustifolius | reverse complement strand
AAACTAGATTCTAGTCTAAGCCTAGTACCAATTAAAGACTTAAGCATGTTGATTTGTTGGTGATCTTTAAGCTCTTATTAGCACAAGTTGTCCTCATCAAAACAATGACATATAAAGAGAGCTTTCTAAAGTGTTCCTCTTGACATGCACACTTTCAATCTCCCCCTTTTTGATGATGACAAACACTACAAACATTACATCATTTGTAATAGCTTGAAGATTGTGTTGGCCTGATTGATATGATGCGCAAATATTTCAGAAGTTGTTATTACTATCAACCTGCACAATAAAAAATAACAAAACAACCTTTCTCCCCCTTTTGACATTATCAAAAAGATAACCCAGGTCAAAAAATGAGGCAGAGATATGAGTTAAGCATAAAACAAAGTTAATGAATTAATTTGGGATTTAACAATTAACCTGTTTTATTTTTGGGTAAATTGAACAAATGCGTTTGATTAGACAAAAGAAATAGCCAATAGGAAAAGAGAACAACATACAAGATTTAATCAAATAGTAAGCAATGTTATCAACATAAAATCTCATATGATCAAGAACCATTCACGAAATCAAATAGGGCTATTTGACATAATTAAAACAAAGCAAAATAATGGCATAGCATAAAGAGTCAAAGGAGTAAAGAACTGTTACAAACCATAATGAGTCAATCATGGACAAATAAAAAGACACAAATAAGTCCTGAAAACATAAACAACAACTAAATCCAGAAAGTGCCATAAAGAAGAAATAAACCTATGGGTAAGATGGCGTACGTCTAAAGTCTTCTACACTATGGTTGAGGCGGAGGATGGTCAATCTGATCATCAGGAATAGCAATGTTCTGGTCACCCCGGATAAGCACAGATAACATCTGAAATTCTGAACAAAACATTGCATTTTGAGCTTCAGCAGTAGATTGAATCATATTCCTCAACTCCTGAAATTGGTTGTCTGAATAGGCAGTCTGACGCTCTTCATACTGTTCCATGCCTGCAAAGTAAGAATCTTTCAACCCTTGGAAGTGAAGATCCATACGGTTGTTAAGCCGTTGCTCCATAGCTTCCATCTGAGCTAAACCAAAAGCAGAGTTCTGAGGTGCTGTTCCAGAAGACTCCCCCTGAGTTGTAGCATTCTGATTACCCATGTCACCCCGATCGTCATTATCGGACAAACCCAGATCAAAAGTAATGTAGTCCTCCTGATATTGCCAAGTAGTACCATACTTGTATATGCCCATTTTATGAATGAGACTTTCACCAACCAGATGATCCTTGTCGGTGTACTCAACAATGATGGTGTCAGAAATATCAATGTGCAGATAATCCACAATGCGAGAAATGAAAATACTGTAGGGAAGCAGCTTCGACTGAGACAAAGACACACTGTTCATGATTTTCAAAATCTCCTCAGGCCAGTTGATCATTACATTATTCTTTACAACATACATGAAACGCAAATCATTCACAGTAGGCTGTGCGTGATTTGTGTTCCTCTGTACCAGAATGTAAGCAATAACATAATGCAACAGCCTGTTCTCAACAGATAACGACCCAGCTTTGGTCAGCTGACCCTGAATGTACAAGTGAGGGCCTCGAAGGAATGACTTATAAACCTCAACAG
>NC_032015.1:15950618-15950965 GCF_001865875.1 Lupinus angustifolius | reverse complement strand
TCCAAGTTCTCTCCTTAGAACATAGAAGGTATCCCTGGGAAGGGGCTTCGTGAAAATATCTGCTAACTGTTTAGATGTTTCTACAAATTCAAGAACGCAGTCACCTTTTTGTACATGATCTCGAAAAAAATGATGTCTAATTTCTATATGCTTTGTTATAGAATGCAAAACGGGATTCTTGGATAGATTTATGGCACTTGTATTATCGTATTTAATAGGGATCTTTACAAGTTTAAGACCAAAGTCCTTAAGTTGCTGCTTCATCCAAAGGATTTGATCGCAACACACACCAGCGGCAATATATTCCGCTTAGGCGGTGGACAAAGCAACACAGGCTTGCTTTTTAC
>NC_032015.1:15950305-15950518 GCF_001865875.1 Lupinus angustifolius | reverse complement strand
CTTCGCTAGTGCCTTCGTGAGTCACTTGTCAAGTGTCCCACATTTCTTTAGTGTTTTGGCACTACGACACCCTAAAGAACTCATCATAGGATAGGGCTGATGTGATGATATTTTTGGCGCGCAGCTTATGTTGGACCCTTTTGCGCTCATCATCAGTCCATAGATTTTTTGGCTTGTGTTTAGGTTGATCGTCCACAAGATGCTGTGGAACGA
>NC_032015.1:15949974-15950205 GCF_001865875.1 Lupinus angustifolius | reverse complement strand
ATATTCTTGAAACCATTACACCGGTGTTGGAATTTGTTTCAACAAAGTCGAGATGGCGAACAAAGTATAAAATCGAGTTCACTTACTTAACCAAATAAAGAAAACACACCGAAGAGAAAAAACTTCGCCTTTCAACAAATTGACGCCATTGTCGGGGACAATTTGTTGACGGGGAAAACCTCTAAAAACTTCGCCTTTCAACAGATCACTCATTATAACTGTGTATTTTTA
>NC_032015.1:15949536-15949874 GCF_001865875.1 Lupinus angustifolius | reverse complement strand
TTACATTTGCATCTCTTTCAAGATTCAATTGTAGGATAGTATAGTATTATGTCGAACCACAAGGAATTGCCTAAAAGAAATGTACTCATACTTTATATCTTTTATCAAAAGTAATAAAGTAACAATAAATGTTGTTTTTCTGATTTTATGAACTAAGAAACATTCAAAAGTAAAGAACTAACTATTTACAAATTCAATAAGGTAAAATTGATTAGAAAGATGGAATTATTTCTTGACTCAAATGATTTTGAAAACATTACAACTTATGTGTTATGCTTTCGGTTAATTCCACACACCATTTCTAAATCCTTCATCTAGTGTCCTAGAATGATAAGATG
>NC_032015.1:15941457-15949436 GCF_001865875.1 Lupinus angustifolius | reverse complement strand
GGATGAGGATAGGATCCGGATGAGGATGAGGATGACGAAGAGGATAGGATCAGGATGAGGAGGAGGATGAGGAAGAGGTTAGGAGGAGGATGAGGATGAAGTTAGGATGAGGATGAGGATGAGTATAGGATGAGGATGAGGATGGGAGTAGGATGAGAATGAGGAAAGGATGAAGAGGAGGATGAGGAGGAGGATGAGGATGAGGAAGATGAAAGGATGAGGACGAGAATGAGAATGAGGATAGGGCATTCTACCCCGACAAGTGCATCATTAATATTAAGGTATCTGAAAACTCTAAACTTATATGTAAGAGAATAAATAATATCTATATGATTGCTTTATATGATTCTTCTCTTCATAATAAATGTTTAGCCATAAATGATCATGATGCATGGTTATGGCATAGGAGAATTGCTCCTATGCATATGGATCATTTGAATAAACTCATCAAGAAAGATTTAATTGTTGGTTTGCCCAATATGAAGTTTGTTAAAGACAAACTATGTAGTGCTTGTCAAAAAGGTAAACAAACAAAATATTCTTTCAAACCAAAGCATATGATTTCTTCTGATAGACCATTGTAGTTACTACACATGGACTTATTTGGCCCCTCTTGGACCAAAAGTTTCACTAGTAACTACTATACTCTTGTGATAGTAGACGACTTTTCAAGATACACTTTGACTCTATTCTTGGTACATATGAATGAGGCATTTTATGCCTTTACAAAATATGCTAAGAGAGTTCAAATGGATAAATCCTTAAAAATAGCTACTATAAGAAGTGATCATGGGGGAGAATTTTAAAATGCTTCTTTTGAGGAATTTTGTGATGATGATGGTATCACTCACAATTTCTCTATGCCTAGAACTACACAACAAAATGGCATTGTAGAGAGATTGAATAGGTCTTTGGAGGAACTAGCACATACAATGTTGAATGAAACTAATCTCCAAAATATTTTTGGCCGAATGCAATTAGTACGACATGCTATGTTTCCAACCGAGTATTAATAAGACTACTTCTAAAGAAAACCCTCTATGAACTTTTCAAAGGTAGATAACCAAATATTTCTCACTTGCATGTGTTTGGCTGCAAATGTTACATGCTAAATAATGGTAAGCAAAACTTAGGAAAGTTTGATGCAAAAACTAATGAAGGAACTTTCATTGGCTTTTCTCTTACAAGCAAAACTTTTAGAATTTTGAATAAGAGAACTGTTGAAAGATTATTTTTCGCCCCCCCCCCCCCCCGCAACAAGCAAGTTACTTCTCCAATAGCAAGTTTATTTATTTGATTTAGAGTGATGAGTGATGAACAATTTATTTAATTAGTGACTCTTATTTATTTACTCCCTTTTCGGGTTTCTTTTAACCATACTATAAAGGTTGGTCTCATTTTATTAAGTTAACCATACCATTACTTACGAAAGGTTGGTATCAAAGAATGATAAATTGAACAAAAGAATAAAGTTAACAGTTAATTGTACCACTTCTTTCGAAGGGTTGGTATAGAGAATAAAAGAATAAAGCAATAAATAAATGTTAGTTGCAGAAAGTAAATGACAGAAAATAAATGTTCGTTGAAGAAAATAAATGACAGAAAGTAAATGTTAGTTGCAGAAAATAAATGACAGAAAGTAAATGTTAGTGGTTAGATTTATTATTCATCACTCTATTATTGTCAAGTAACAATCCGTTGATTAGATTGCACTTTTTGCATATTATTCCTATGTACAAAGTTACACACCGTGAATTGGTTTGAACTTTTGTTTTTAGGAATTCTTTATCAACACATAAAATTTATAAGTTTAACACTTTATTATCTTACACTTGCATCTCTTTCAAGATTCAATTGTAGTATAGTATAGGGTTATGTCAAACCACAAGGAATTTCCTAATTGAAATGAACTCACACTTTGTATCTTTTATCAAAAGTAAGAAAGTAACAAATAAAGTTGTTTTGGTGTTTTTAAGAAGTAAGAAACTTGAAAAAGTAAAGAACTAAGTACTTACAAATTCAAGAGAAGAATATGGTTAGAATGATGGAATAATTTCTTGAACAATATCAACATGAGAATTTATGCAAGATATGTGTTATACATTGGTTAAACCATACACCAAGTCTTAACCATCCATCTAGTGTCCTAGCATGGAAAATATGATTTTCAAACCTTACATAATACACTAAATAATAGTTAACTGCCACTTGTCCGAGTAGGTTGTCACACCCTACTTCAGGCTCTGTTAACATTATTTAGCCTTGAATACAATTTTCTTAAAATAGATGCTTTGATGTGGCAAGTGAACTAAGGTGTAGGTTATACTTTTTAGTTCAGTTGTCAACACTTTAAGAAGAAGCATGTTTTGGATCTTTAAATCAAGTTTTAGGTGATCAATCTAAAACTGCATTAAGAACTTCTTAAAGAATCAATATAACAAAAATAATAACTTGTATAAACGAAGAAGAAGATAAAGGTACAAGAACTTACACCATAGTCGAACTTTTTGGAGCATTAGTCATCCATCCAAAGATTAGATTCTTTTGGTTCCAAATGAGGTTACAAAATCATGTTTTTGCACCTCATTTGCCAACTCCATTCCCTCTGAATTTATATGAAATAAAAGCCTAAGAGCAGCCTAAGAATAGCCTAAAAAGAGTAGAACCGAAAATGGAGAGAAAATGGTATGTACAATGATGAAAATGGTGGAGAATGGAGCTTCCTTTTATAGACAAAGCTGAAAAACGCCCAGCTGCCTTGTTTGACTGCCCAGCTGCTTGCTTGGGGCTATTTGGCCCTCCCAAAGCTGGTGGGTCAGCAGCTTGCCACCCCTAGTGGCCAGCCTAGTGTGAGCTTGGCTCCATGCAAAGTGACACCTCCTACTTGCTTATCATAGCTTAGGTCATGTATGAGATAATGTGCTTGGTCTTCAAGTAAAGAATGGCAAGTTGCTTGGTGAGTTAGCTTAGCTTTCTTCATGGTGAGGTTTTGTGTAGCTGGTTGGGAGCTAAGATGCTCTTTGTCCATGCCTAGCTTCTGGACAGATTTCATCATGGTGAGGTAACCTACCTTTCTTCAAGCCAAAGCAACCTTTTTCCCATGGTTCTTGAATTAATTTGGTTGGTTACTTGGCACTTTTTGGAATGATTTCTTCATGGCAAGGTAAGCTTTTAATTTATGCAATTTTCTTGGCACACCTAGCTTGGATTTCTTCAAGGTAAGGTAAGGTACCTTTCTTGAAGCCATGCTGAACTTGTTTGTTTTGAGCAATTCTTTTTATGATTTTGGCTTGTGATTTGGCATGTATTCTTGGCTATCTTTTGAACTAATTATTTTTGATTCAATGTCCTACAAAATTTAAAGAAAACTTGGACAAGAGGTGATCAAAAATTATTTTATTCAAACATAGAAAATTTATCTAAAAAGTGTTGAATTAAGTTGGTTTTTACATTTTGGCATAAGATAAAGGTCCTAAAATGTATATGAAAATTAGGTATTTTTGGCACTTATCAAGAACCATGACCATGGAAGAATCCATTCATGTAACTTTTGATGAGTCTAATCCAACAATGGAAGAAAAACCCATGTTTGATGATGACAACTTTCCTAGTTCCTCCTTGGAATATCCCATTAGTGATGTTACAACCAACATAAAGCATTTGAAAATAAATGACGATTTACCATCACAAGAAGAGCATATTGGTTTTGATTTACCCGTCGATATCATCCTATTGAAAACATCATTGGTGACATAAGTAAGGGAGTTACTACTCGCCTACAATTGAATGATGTGTGTCTAAACATTGCTTTTGTTTTTAAAGTGGAATCATCCTAGATTGATGATGCAATCGAGGATGAACACTGGATTCTTGCTATGCAAGAAGAACTTAAGCAATTTGAGAGAAACAAAGTTTGGGAACTTGTTCCTAGACCTAAGGATAGACATGTTTTAGGAATACATTGGGTCTTTTGAAATAAATCAGATGAAAATGGTATCATTGTAAGAAATAAAGCAAGACTAGTAGCCTAATGATACAACTAGGAAAATGGTATAAACTTTGATGAAACCTTTGCTTTGGTTGCTAGAGTTGAAGCCATTAGGCTATTGCTTGCATATGCATGTTCTTTGGATTTTCAGTTATATCAAATGGACGTAAAGAGTGCATTTCTAAACGGTTATATTCAAGAAGAGGTGTATGTCGAACAAACTCCTAGTTTTGAAGACTACAAACATCTCTCTCATGTCTATAAACTTAAGAAGGCTCTCTATATCTTAAAGCAAACTCCTTGTACCTGGTATGACCGTCTAACAAGCTTTTTACTTGATAAAGGCTTTACTAAAGGAAATGTAGACACTATATTATTCATTAAGAAAATAAATCATCAAACTCTACTTGATGAAATCTATGTTGATGATATCATTTTCGGTTCTACTAATGATCTTTTGTGTAGTGAGTTTGGTAAAATGATGCAAGGAGAGTTTGAGATGTCCATGTTGGGAAAGTTGAACTACTTTCTTGGACTACAAATCAAACAAATCAAGGATGACACCTTTGTTTGTCAATTTAAATATTGAAGGGATATGCTGAAACGCTATAAAATGGATGACTGCAAACCTATCGCCACTCCCGTGGGTTCTAGAACATACATAGACGCTGATGAGACTGTAAAATGCATTGACATCTGTAAGTACCAAGGTATGATTGGTTCCCTTATTTATCTTACTCTAAGTGGACTTGATATAATGTTTAGTGTCTGCCTTTATGCATGTTATCAATCAAAGCCCAAAGAGTCACATATTACTGCCTTGAAAAGGATATTAAAATATCTTAAAGGCACACTACTGGTCGATGCTATTATTTAGTGATTAGTCAAGTTTCTGATTGGTTTATTTAATGACAAGTCGATTGTTTGCTCTCCATCTTAGCTTTGTTGGAATAAATTCCAACGTCGGTATAATGGTTTCAAGAATGTTCCTTTAATAATAAACTTAGCTTTATTGAATTATTAAAAATTTCATACCATCTCGGCTTTGTTGGAATAAATTCCAACGCCTGCATAATGGTATGAATTTAGCAATTTAACACAAATGATAATGAGTGATATTTATTTCCGTTTTTCTTTATTAACCAAATAGCTTCCTTATGGAAGGTTGGTAAAGAACAAATAAATAAAGCAATAAAATTATAATTTAACCGTACCACTTCTTTCGAAGGGTTGGTATAAAGAATAAAGAAATAAATAAATGTAGGTTGCGGAAATGTAAATGACAAAAAATAAGTGTTACTTGCGAAAAGTAAATGACAGAAAATAAAATTTAGTAGTTAGATCATTCATTATAACTGTGTATTTTTCCTTTTCACAAAGATACAATTTATGAATTAAATTGCACTTTGATTCAAGGTTTCTTTCTTTGTCAACAAATAAAGTTTATAAGTTAACACTTTACTATTTTACATTTGCTTCTCTTTCAAGATTCAATTGTGAACCACAGGGAATTTGTTAATAGAAGAAAACCATATAGACATATTATAGAAAAAAAATGAGTAAACACTTTTTGATGATTTTGTGTTGTGTTGCATAAAAATTAACAAGGAAAACATAAAATAATATTCACAAATTCTTAAGGAGAAAATTGGTTTGAAATATGAAATTATTTCTAAACTACAAATGGTTTTGAAAAACATTCACAATTTATGTGATATACTTTTGGTAATTCCACACATCATTTCTAAATCCTTCATGTAGTGTCCTAGAATGATAAGTTGATTTTCAAACCTTATGAAATACGCTAAATGATAGTTAAGTGACACTCGTCGGAGTAGGTTGTCACACCCTACTTCAGGCTCCATTAACATCATTTAGCCTTGAATATAAGTTGCTTAAAATAGATGCTTGATATGGCAGGGGAACTAAGGTGTAGGTTATACTTTTTAGTTCACTTGTCAACACTTTAAGAAGAATCATTTTTTACCTTTAAATCAAGTTTTAGGTGATCAATCTAAAATCCCATTAAGAATAAAAAATTAACGAAAAAGTCATAACTTTAATGTATTGATTTCAAAAGATGATACAGAAGAAGAGAAGAAATAACATTACACCATAATCCAAATCAATGTTTAGGAGCTTAAGCCATCTCTCCAAGGATGAGATGCTTTTAGAACCAAATGAGATTACAAAATCATATCTTTGTATCGCATTTTCCATCTCCTTTCTCCTCTTGAAATCTAAGTAAAATTTACAAGAAATTACCTAGAACAAGCTTTAGAACCGAGGCTACAAAATCTAGAGAGAAGAAGTATGAAGAATGAAGTGATTTTCAAGTGCAAGTGTCTCCATAAAATGGGTGGAATGGGGTCTTATTTATAAGCAAACCAGGGCACCAAACCCTTCAGCATGGGTTTGGCCCATGACCAAGCACCTTAGTCAGCTGCTTAGTGTTGACTCACAAAAGCTAGTTGTGAGCTACATGACCAGGCTATTGTGGGATACTCTCAATAGCACTTAGGGGGCCTTGTCATGTGAAGTCATGAATGGTGTCAAGGTTGCTTGGTGGCTAAGTCAAGTTGACCCCTTGTTGGGTCCAGTTCGCCTAGCTACTTATGTGGCCACGCTGAGCTGCCTGCTTGAGCAGCTTGTCCTGCTCTGGCTAAGTGTGTGGTTCCAGTTGGGCGGTCCCAAGGTGCACGTTGAGCTGCCTGCTTCAGCAGGTTGGGTTGTGCCAGGCTTGAGTCTGACCGTGTAAAGCTTGTGCTTGACCGAGCCAAGTTGGTGTCAGGTCAGCTAGGCAGTGCAATATGTCCACGCCAGGCTGCTTAGTGAGCAACTTCATGTGTGCATCAAAATGGCCTATGTGGACACCTCCTTGCTTGACTATATTTTTTTGATTATTTTTCTTCTTCATTTTTCCAAGAAACTTTGCACAAAGATTTGAAAACAAGGTGATAAAAAATATAACATCATAATGTGACAATTTATTTAAATAGTATTGTATTAAGTTGGTTTTGCATGATTTGCATATGATAAGTGCCATGAAAAGTGTATGAAATTTAGGTATTTTTGGCGCTTATCACACATGTGATGTAGGACTGTGGTATCCGAAAAGAAGTCTATGTGACTTGGTGGGATATTCAGATTTTGCTGGATGCAAAATTGAGAGGAAAGTACAAGTGGTACTTGTCACATTCTCGGAAATGCTCTAGTCTCATTCTCTTGTATAAAGCAAATATGTGTTGCTCTATGCACTGTTGAGGCAAAAAATGAAAGTGCAAAGTGTCAAGGATTGTATTAGCAATGTTTTGCCTATATTTTGATGAAGACAATGAGTTAGTTAAACCTAGTTGTGAGTCTCACAAGACTTAATAAAGTAATTAATCCACTAAAATGAGACATCATCTAGAAATATATGATAATTAGGTTCATGCATTTGAATACGTTGATTTTGTGCATTAAAGGTATTATATTTGGAAATCATGTATTGCATGAGCATATATCATATAGGTAGTACACCATACATTAACAAGCTGATTTTACATTGTTTAATCGATTATGAATAGTGTTAATCAATTAACATAATCACAGGTTCAAGAGAAAACTGAAAAACTGAAAACCGTTATTTTCAAAAACCTATTAATCGATTAAATGGGTATTTAATCGATTAACTGGGACTTTAGACAGTTTTCTATTTAAACTGAAATCTCAGCATATTTGGCAAGAAGAATCCATACATTTTTACATCATTCTCTTTGCATTACTTTCGAGTTACTCACAGTTATATCTAGGATATAATATTGCATGTTGAATTAGGAGAAAGATTAGATCATGATAAGGCTTTAAGTTTCACATTCACATTGCATTTTCTTGAAAAGCTTTCTTGCATCATTCTTGGGTTTCTTGGAAAGAAAAAGAGATAGTTTTTTTATGATTGCATAATTTCATAAACCTCATGCATGTACATTCATATTAGACTAGGAAGTCT
>NC_032015.1:15938362-15941357 GCF_001865875.1 Lupinus angustifolius | reverse complement strand
GGTGCACGTTGAGCTGCCTGCTTCAGCAGGTTGGGTTGTGCCAGGCTTGAGTCTGACCGTGTAAAGCTTGTGCTTGACCGAGCCAAGTTGGTGTCAGGTCAGCTAGGCAGTGCAATATGTCCACGCCAGGCTGCTTAGTGAGCAACTTCATGTGTGCATCAAAATGGCCTATGTGGACACCTCCTTGCTTGACTATATTTTTTTGATTATTTTTCTTCTTCATTTTTCCAAGAAACTTTGCACAAAGATTTGAAAACAAGGTGATAAAAAATATAACATCATAATGTGACAATTTATTTAAATAGTATTGTATTAAGTTGGTTTTGCATGATTTGCATATGATAAGTGCCATGAAAAGTGTATGAAATTTAGGTATTTTTGGCGCTTATCACACATGTGATGTAGGACTGTGGTATCCGAAAAGAAGTCTATGTGACTTGGTGGGATATTCAGATTTTGCTGGATGCAAAATTGAGAGGAAAGTACAAGTGGTACTTGTCACATTCTCGGAAATGCTCTAGTCTCATTCTCTTGTATAAAGCAAATATGTGTTGCTCTATGCACTGTTGAGGCAAAAAATGAAAGTGCAAAGTGTCAAGGATTGTATTAGCAATGTTTTGCCTATATTTTGATGAAGACAATGAGTTAGTTAAACCTAGTTGTGAGTCTCACAAGACTTAATAAAGTAATTAATCCACTAAAATGAGACATCATCTAGAAATATATGATAATTAGGTTCATGCATTTGAATACGTTGATTTTGTGCATTAAAGGTATTATATTTGGAAATCATGTATTGCATGAGCATATATCATATAGGTAGTACACCATACATTAACAAGCTGATTTTACATTGTTTAATCGATTATGAATAGTGTTAATCAATTAACATAATCACAGGTTCAAGAGAAAACTGAAAAACTGAAAACCGTTATTTTCAAAAACCTATTAATCGATTAAATGGGTATTTAATCGATTAACTGGGACTTTAGACAGTTTTCTATTTAAACTGAAATCTCAGCATATTTGGCAAGAAGAATCCATACATTTTTACATCATTCTCTTTGCATTACTTTCGAGTTACTCACAGTTATATCTAGGATATAATATTGCATGTTGAATTAGGAGAAAGATTAGATCATGATAAGGCTTTAAGTTTCACATTCACATTGCATTTTCTTGAAAAGCTTTCTTGCATCATTCTTGGGTTTCTTGGAAAGAAAAAGAGATAGTTTTTTTATGATTGCATAATTTCATAAACCTCATGCATGTACATTCATATTAGACTAGGAAGTCTTGTGAGTTCTTGCTTAGGTTTTAGTCTTTGATCTTTATTTTAATATCCGAGTATTAAATACTCATTCATAACTCAAAGCATTGTAATTCAAGGATTGGGAAAATCCTAGTTGTGGTTAGGTAAGGTGTTCTTCACAAAGACTTTGAGGTCTTGGGATAAAGAGCGATACCTTGGCTGGGGCTAAATCGCGGTAAGAAAGGTTTTCTCGAGGATGCGGTATTGGGAAAGGTCAAACCAAGGGTGACGAAGTTCTTTGGGTTCCAAAAAAGGAGATTTCGAGTCTTGTATTTGGAAGCGTGTATGTAACGATATATTGTGTCCTATAGTGAAGTAGGAAAATCTCCCAGATCAGAGGGGAGAACTGGATGTAGTTTTGTAGTGGACAGCAAAACGAACCAGGATAAAATCCTTGCGCAAACTTTTCTATCTTTTTCTCTTTTATATTTCAAGATGTTTTAATTCGAGTTTGAAGCTGATATTTTGCATGATTATACCTTGCTATATCCTTGTTAATATTGCATAAAAATATTTGTTGTATCTCTGCTTATCTGTTTGTAAATAACTGTGCAAAAAGCTGTTATGATCATTTTGTTTCTATTTTGATTTAATCGATTAAGCCCACTGGTTTATTGATTAACTGGACATTTTTCAGCAAGGGTTTAGGGTTTAGGTGTATTCTGCCACTGAAACCTAACAAGTGGTATCAGAGCTAGTATGTCATGCTAGCTTAATCATATCCGCGTGATCCTAGGGAATTAAAATGGGTTCCACCAACCCCTTTGGCGGTGATGGTGCATCCATTAACCGCCCTCCCGTATTCAATGGCGATGGCTATGCCTATTGGATGGTTCGCATAAGAATCTATATCGAGGCAATTGACACGAACATTTGGGATTCCGTTATCAATGGTTCATACATTCCATTTCATATGGTGGATGGCGAGTCTAAAGAAAAGCCTAAAGGCTTATGGATGGATATTGAGAAAAGAAAGGTCCAACATGGCCTGAAGGCTAAGAACATTATTACTTCGGCCTTATCTTATTACGAATTCTTTAGAGTCTCACAGTGCCTTAATGCAAAAGAAATATGGGATACTTTGCAAGTTACGCACGAAGGCACGAGTGAAGTTAAGCGCGCTAGACTAAATGCGCTTACGCATGAGTACGAGTTATTTCGCATGCTTCCTAATGAATCTATATGTAATTTTCAAAAACGTTTTACTCATGTTGTAAATCATATGGTCACCCTTGATAAAACTTTTACTAATGGTGATTTGTCTAACAAAGTTTTGAGGTGTCTTGACAAGAGATGGCAACCGAAAGTAACCGCGATAACGGAATCAAAGAACTTAGATAACATGCCATTAGCTACTATGTTTAGGAAAATCCAAGAACATGAAATGAAGTTAGGGCGCTTGACATTGAATGAAGAGTCAGACAAGAATGGAATCGCACTCAAGACTACAAGATTTCAAGAAGATCAAGAAAGTGAGGATTCCAGTTCAGATTCTGATTCCGATGAAGACTTGACTCTCCTATTTGAAAAATTCAAAAAGTATATCAAGAAGAAAGGAGGGATCAAGATTCTAAAGAAATAAGTCAAGAACTCAACCAAGAAAAGCAAGATTCCGAAAGAAGGCTTCACTTACTATGAGTGTGGAAAATCGGGCCACATGAAGCATTAGTGCCCGAGCTACCT
>NC_032015.1:15930694-15938262 GCF_001865875.1 Lupinus angustifolius | reverse complement strand
CTCGAATGTCCAAGTTAAAAGGAGCATACATTGTTCAGGACGATTCCGAGAAAGATTCGACTTGAAGCTCATCCGATGAGGAGAAAAATTCAAAGGTATGCCTTATGGAACAAGTTCATGAGAAATGCACATCTAGTGATGAAGATGATTCTATTGAGGTACATTCCTATACTTCATCATGCTCTTCTGACTCTCCTCCATATGATGAATTATATGCAGCTTATGTCGAAATGTATTAGGAATTAAAGAAAATTGTTAAAATAAATATAGATAGAACAAGAGTTATCTCCTTGCATGAAAGGAAAATAATTGAAATTCAAAAGGAACTAGATGAGCTTAAGCTTGAAAATGAAACCCTTGATCTTATCTATGCATGTGCCTCATGTGATTGCTCTACTTCTAAATTATGTCAACCCATTATATGTGATACTTGTGAGAGTTTAAATGCTGAAAATTTTGTTTTGAAACAAAAACTTTCAAAGCTCACATAGTGAAGAAAACCTTAACACATTGCTTGCTAATACAAGAAACATTGGTAACCGATCTGGAATTGGATATAAACCTGAACCTAAGAAAAGACCATATAGAAATCCAGTAGTTCATATGCATAAGAAGTCAAATAATAACATGCCTACTTGTTTCTATTGTGGTACACATGGTCACACATGCACTACATGCTTTATTAGAAAATTTGGTGTGCCAAGTGGCAAATATGTTTGGGTAAAGAAGGGGCAAGATCCCTTAGTTACTAACAAGAAGTAAATTGTGTTTGCAGGTGTGCCAAAGGACATTTAAGCATCAAGGGATAAATCAACAAAAGATGTTCTAGGCACAAGGTTGGTGAGTAGATCAAGATTATTAAGAAGAAAATTTATTGAGAAAGGTTTTTAAATGGGCTTCCGTATTATGCTACCTACCAAGAGTACTTCTCTAAGTAATAAAGGGGGAGAAGATAAAGGGAAGTAAGAACAATGAAATTGGGAGCAGCGCACTTTGAATGTCAAATACACAACATTGATCATATCATCAAACAAGTTGTAATCTTGACCTATCACCAAAGGGTAAGTAAGGTAAGTCTATTAACAAGGTTACAAAATTAATTCTTGATATTGAGTACACTTGAACTAAAAAGTATATGTTATTACTTCACTCAATTCATAACATGTGATATCATAGCATTTTGTAACTATGTTGAACCTTGCTAATTATGTTAATTAGAGTTTGTTTTTTGTGTGAATCTTGAACATGTCTTAATTGTGTATTATAATTGAATGATTGAAATTTGCTTTAAATGAAAATAGCCTAACAAGTGTTAACCAGTGACATACATATATGTTTAATCATTCCATGTCTAAACTGTTTACATAATGGATATGTCATGCAAAATCTGTCTATATTCAGTTTTAGAGTCAGAAATCAATGCATTTGTTTAAGCTTCTCAAATTGGTTATTGCTTATGCTAATAATTACAGTTTTTCAAAATAAATTGCCACATCTCTTCTTACTTTTGACTAGAATTGAATATTCGTATCTTTTTGATAATGTCAAAATCAAAAGGGGGAGACAGGTTGCTTGCTGTGTTTGATGTTATTTGCAGGTTGTCATAATAGCTTCCATATTATTAATCATTGCTTACCTAAGGGGGAGAGCAAAGCGTTTCAACTTTGAATTCACAACCACTATGCAATTGTACAACATCGTCAAGCTATTTCATCAAATATAACGTATTATTTGATGTGGTGTTTGTCATCATCAAAAAGGGGTGATTGAAAGTGTAAAGTGTCAAGGATTTCATTAGCAATGTTTTGCCTATGTTTTGATGAAGACAATGAGTTAGTTAAAACTTGAAGATGTTTGAACAATCAACATGTTGAGGGCTCAAGTGGTGACTTATTAGACTTAGGTTGTAATTCTTTATTATGTATTTAGAAGTCTAAGATTCTTGCCATAGATATTGAGTCTAGGTTACGTAAACCTAGGTGTGAGTCTCACAAGACTTAATAAAGTAATTAATCCACTAAAATGAGACATCATCTAGAAAATATGATAATTAGGTTCATGCATTTGAATACATTGATTTTGTGCATTAAAGGTATTATATTTGGAAATCATGTATTGCATGAGCATATATCATATAGGTAGTTCACCATACATTAACAATCTGATTTACATTATTTAATCGATTGTGAATAGTGTTAATCGATTAACAGAATCACAGTTTCAATAGAAAACTGAAAAACTGAAAACCGTTATTTTCAACAACCCGTTAATCGATTAAATGGGTACTTAATCGATTAACTGGGACTTTAGAGAGTTTTCTATTTAAGCTAAAATCTCAACATATGTGGGAAGAAGAATCCATACATTTTTACATCATTCTCTCTGCATATTTTCGAGTTACTCATTATTATATCTAGGAGAAAATATTGCATGTTGAATTAGGATAAAGAGTAGATAATGCTAAGGCTTTAAGTTTTACATTCACATTGCATGTTCATCGAAAAGCTTTCCTACATCATTCTTGTGTTTCTTGGAAAGAAAAAGAGATAGTTTTTTTATGATTGCATAATTTCATAAACCTCATGCATGTACATTCATATTAGACTAGGAAGTCTTGTGAGTTCTTGCTTAGGTTTTAGTCTTTGATCTTTATTGTAATATCCGAGTATTAAGTACTCATTCATAACTCAAAGCATTGTTATTCAAGGATTGGGAAATTCCTACCTACGGTTAGGTAAGGTGTTATTCACAAAAACATGGAGGTCTTGGGATAAAGAGCGATACCTTGGTTGGGGCCGAATTGCGGTAAGAAAGGTTTTCTTGAGGAGGCGGTTTTGGGAAAGGTTAAACCAAGGGTGATGAAGTTCTTTGGGTTCCAAGAAAGGAGCATTCGAGTCTTGTAATTGGAAGCATGTATGTAACGATACATTTTTTTCTATAGTGAAGAAGGAAAATTTCCCAGATCAGAGGGGAGGACTGGATGTAGTTTTGCAGCGAACAGCAAAACGAACCAGGATAAAATCCTTGCACAATATTTTTTATCCCTTTCTCTTTTATATTTCAAGATGTTTTAATTCGAGTTTGAAACTGATATTTTTCATGCGTATACCTTGCTATATCCTTGTTAATATTGCATAAAAATGTCTGTTGTATCTCTACTTATCTGTTTGTAAATAACCATGCAAGAAGTTATTCTGATTTAATCGATTAAGCCCACTGGTTAATGGATTAACTGGGCATTTTTCAGCAAGTGTGTAAAAACCAAAAAAGTGGAACTTGAGCTCCGCCACACCTATTCAATCCCCCCTTCTAGGTGTATTCTGCCACTGATACCTAACATAATAAATAGCATTGAGAAGTTGTTGTGACCAAGTATTGTGGCTCAAGAAACAATGGCGATATTATGGATTAGACTTAGGATGCATTCCATTAAGATTTGATAACACTAGTGCTATTAACCTTACAAAGAATTCGATTATGAATTCCTGAACCAAACATTTTGATATAAGGCATCACTTCCTTAGGGATTATATCCAAAAGAAAGATGTTCTCTTGGAATTTGTCAATACACATGACCAATTAGCATATATCTTTACTAAACCTTTAGCTAAAGAACCTTTTTATAAAAGTAGACGAGAATTAGGCATTCTTGATGAAACATATTTGTCCTAATCATGTTTATATATTTGAATTTATGTGCTTCATTATATGTATCTCATGCCTACTTGTGAATTTAAGTTCTTTAAACTGCTTAAATTTTACTATTTTGGGGATGTGTAATCCATTATTACAATAGGATAATCGATTACAAGGCATCAAATAGCCAAAATATATTAAAATTGGACAGCATAACCGATTACATTGTTAATGAATAGGTTAATTACCTTGACAGTGAGAATGAGCAATCACTTGCTCAAATCGTGGTAATTGATTACACTCTGTGATATTTAAGGCAAAATCACATATTTTTTAAACTTTATCTTCTCCATTTCACTCTCTCAACCATGGTAACCCCCCCCACCACACTTGAAAAACCACTTCTCTAACCCATTCTGAGTGATTTTTTAGATAATATCTACTACATTTTCATTTCTAAAACATTCCCATCATTTTTGTGTTTAGTGGTCATAGTAAAAAAATCCCCAAATCTCCAAACCTCCAAAACCTAGTTTTTCAAAACTCAATTTTATGGTTTCATCCTCTAGAACGAAGAAACAATGCACCAATGTGAATCAAGGAAAACAACCAACCTTTGATGAGATCAAAACATTGGATTTGGTGCGACTTCTTGCTAACAAAGACCAACATAAAATCTTCAAGGAGCATTTTCTGCAAAGACTCGTTTTTACTCCTAAGTATAGTATGTTAAGCTCTTTTAAAAATAATTATTTTATTTTTGTGAAGAAGATCTTTGCTCCTGACCTTGGCACGATTTTGATGAAGACACCAACATCACCAAAAAGAAGAAAAGGAAGAATACTTATGAAGACAAAGAAGAAAAAGCTTCAAGACAAATTAGTCTAAGTCTAAATAGGTACTTTTATCCTCTACTCTTAAATATACAATAGCATTAATGCTCAAATTATTTTTAAAATAAAATTGAAACACTTCAATATAACTAAAACAATTTTCAAAAATAGTTTGTAACGGGTTACTGCATCTAAGTAACATGTTACGTGTGTGAGAAAAGAGTTATCCAACTTAAAACTGATCAGAGTAATCCATTACTGTCTTTGAGTAACAAATTACTAGTGTTAATAAAGTTGAGTAACGGATTACTGACTTGCTGTAATCGATTACTCTAAATCGAATTTAAATGCCCAGTGGACATAATGTTTGGGTAATCAATCATCCACTGGTTGTAATCGGTTACTGAGTTGTTGTTTAGAGTATCTTGACAAAATGGCTAAATGAAAAAATTGTGGCATGATTACATGATTTAAAAATGCAAAGCATATCTTGACTTAAGCTTTTGTTTAGCAAAATGAGATACAGGCTAAACGTTTTGTGAAAGAAAAAAATCACATAATGTCATAACTTGAAACAAAATTTGCAAATGAAAGTTAAAATTGTGTAACATGATCTTTGCAAACATTTTTTAAATCAAGAAGTGTAAATCCTAGCAAGTGAGGGAGTGAGCCAAACACGTGAGGATTAAAGTTAAATCAACATTTGAATTGTCTAATTAAACTTGTCTCAGTCTTTAAATCTCTTAATTGCATAAGATTGATATGAAGTGATCAAGGCATGTCATTTCTTTAGTTGAACCAAATGGCCAAAAGTCTAACAAAAAATTAGGATTATCCTTTGATAAGCCCCTTTGAGCCAAACAATGTAAAACATTTTTTTTCAAAATATCCCATGAAACTAAACTTAAAAACAAATTTTCTAAAGAGAGCATTAAAATTATAAAGGATGTTTGAAAGAATTAAGTTGGGGGGGGGGAATTGGTGGACTTGGCTTCCTAAAAAGAAAAAGAAAATAATTTTCAATCTCTTTACAAAAACAACAAAAACAAAGTTGTGAAAGAAAGTGAAAAACAAAAAGAGATCGAGAAATGCAAAGAAAAACCAAAAGGAAGCCAAGGTTCAAAAGCTAAGAGGTTGGAAAAAGAGAATTATGGAAAAAAGTAGAGTAAAAATATTTCATTGAGAATTTTTTTCAAAAAAATGCTCTTTTTGACTTTAACTTAACCGCATTATCTAGAAAAACCATGATTGTCCAAACCAAGCCTCATTACAACCGAAAAGAAGACCTTAGTGATCCTCAATTCATTATGCAATTTAAGAGAATAGGTGAGACAAAGAAGAAGTTCAAATTACTACAATCAAATGGTTGAAAATATTGAGTGCAAAGACACTTTTTGATTGAAAAATATTTTCTTAGGTAAATTATTGCACATTTTTTATGAACAAAAGCATAAAATTCATGTTTGAAGCATTATGTGTTAAAAATTCACAAATCATGAAAAATCTCATTGAAAACAATTTTTTTGATCATGCTTAAGCAAATTTGAAATCATGTAAATCATATCATAAAAAAATTAGCCAAGTATTGAGTTCGAATAAGCTTTACCTTTTGTTTGATGACAAACAAAGTCTTAAGTTGGGGGGATTTGATAAGTGCCAAAAATACCTAATTTTCATACACTTTTCATGACACTTATCCTTGGATAAATTGAGAAAACCAACTTAATTCAACACTTTTTGGATAAAATATCACAATCTTGTATATATGCTTTGTGTATTTCTTTTGTAATATATTTTCTAGGATTTTTGTAGAAAAGAGAAGAGTTAATCAAACACAAACAAAGTGCTCAAAATAGGCCGAAAATGATAATCAATGACATGCTTAAGCTTGACGTGGCAAGCTATGTGCTTAAGCATGATTCAACAAGACTTAGCCTATCTGGAAAATATGGAGTCAACTTGAAGCTGCTCACAAAGCATCTTAGCTTGAACCAAGTCTACGCCTAGCTGACCTGGACACCAGTCTTGCACGGTCAAATCCAACCTGGCATAGTCAGAACACAGGCATGGCACGGTCAGACCATAAGCCTGATACAAGCCAACCTACTCAAGCAGACAGCTAAGTAGAGCATCTGGACCGCCCAGCTTCAAACCACAAACTTGACTAGATCAACAGTCACTAGGCCACATCACTAACAGCATGGTCAAAGTTGTTCAAGCAGGCAGCTGAGTGGTGCCACATAAGCGCTTAGCGGTGTGCACCCATCAACTTGGTCAAGTTGACTTAGCCACCAAGCAACCTTGACATCATGAATGACCTCACCCCAAGTAGCCTCCATAGGATTTTCAGAGGTAGATCACAATAGCTGGGCAAGTAGCTCACAACTAGCTTGGATAAGTCAGCCACAACTAGCTTGGATGGGTCAGCAGCTTGACGGTGGAAGAGAGCAGCTTGGAGGTGGGAAGAAACTCCTATAAATAGGAGGGAACCTCAAAGGCAAAATTAATTCATTCTCATTCTAATTCACATTCTCACATTCCACTTCTCTCTCAAACTGAGTTCTCTCTTCTTCCACATCTTCTTCTTGTAATTTTCTTGGAGAATTTCCACTCCAAAGTAGTTTAGGGAAGTGTAGTTTTTATTTTTCTTTCTTAATTCAAGAGGAGAAAGGAGATGGCAAATGAGATGCAAAAACATAATTTTGTAATCTCATTTCGGCCCAAAAAGCATCTCTGAAAGTGCGCATGTCAAGATAGCACTTTAGAAAGCTTTCTCACTATGTGTTTAGTTTTGATGAGGACAACTTGTGATTATAAGAGCTTGAAGATCATCAACAAATCAGCATGATTAAGTCTCAGATTGGTATTAGACTTAGACTAGTAATTAGTTTAGGTTGAGTCTAAGGCTTAGGTAAACTCAATACATGTCTCATATGCATAAAACTTTAAATCATTTTAAGTTTTGAGATATGTCATTTATAATATGCTCATGCATCATATAAATACATGTAATCTGTGCATCCTAGGCATAAACTTAGTGTTGAACATGTATAAATTAAGTGCATAACGTATTTGAGTTTTATAAATTGAAAATTCACT
>NC_032015.1:15930168-15930594 GCF_001865875.1 Lupinus angustifolius | reverse complement strand
ATTCTGTAAAATTTGTTTTCAACTAATACATTGTCATGTTATATGAGACTTGTGTTAGAGTTTTAGAGTAAGGTCTTAATTGTTAAATTTGAGCATTGTAATTGCTTTAGATTACTCTATGTTTTTGTTGTAAAAAGTGTTGTAACTTTGGGAATCTCAAGGTGTCTTACCACCAACGAGATTATGTTGTATCTTCATTAGCTTAGAGTTCTTGATAGAAAGAATAGGTTCTTGGCTGGGGCTACACCGCAAGAAAGGTTTTCTTGGGCGGTAGGAAGGGAGTCAAACCAAGGAATAAGGTTCTTTAGTTTCAAGTGAATGTCTTAGGTTCTTTAATTGGAAGAATTGCTTGGAAAACATTATTTCAATTATAGGGAAGAAAAATCTCCCAGATCAGCCGGGAGGCCTGGATGTAGTTTGCAAGTG
>NC_032015.1:15929623-15930068 GCF_001865875.1 Lupinus angustifolius | reverse complement strand
TTACTTTGTATAGTTATTAATTGCTATATTCTGTTTCTATACTATACTGGTGTAACTCTGATATTTCAGTAAGCTCTGTATATTCGTTTCAATCTCGGTTGATTGTCGTGCAAGAAACCGAATATGTCTGTGTAATCTGAGTTGTTTTAATCGATTAAAGTGATCACGTTAATCGATTATTGGTGTTTTGTTAATCGATTAATCTGGGGTTATTTCAGCATTAACTGTTGTTTTCGAAAAGCGGATACTCAGACCGCTACACCTATTCAACCCCCTTCTAGGTATATTTTAGCCACTGATACCTAACAAGTGGTATCAGAGCTAGTACGAAGTGCTAGCTCAACCGCGTATTCGTGATCCTAAGGGAAATAAAATGGGTTCTACAAACCCGTTTGGTGGTGATGGTTCATCCATTAACCGACCACCTATATTCAGTGGTGAAGGG
>NC_032015.1:15929162-15929523 GCF_001865875.1 Lupinus angustifolius | reverse complement strand
TAAATTCATAAAAAGAAAAGGAGGATTCAAAAATTTTCAAAAGAAAGAAGCGAAGGAATCAACAAATAAAGACAAGAACACCAAAGATCGCTTCACTTGCCACGAGTGCGGAAAAGTAGGACACATGCGATTTCAGTGTCCAACCTATCTGAAAAAGGTTGATTCAGAAAAGAGCACTCCCAGGGAATTCAAGTCTAAGAAAGCCTGCATCGTATGGGATGTACCTGAGGAGGAAACGACATCAAGGACCTCTAGTGAGGAGGAGTCAGCAAAGCTATGTTGGATGGTTAGATCTGACAACGATGGGAATTCAAGCACACACGAAGATAATCATGAGGTATATTCTGACACCTCATCCACT
>NC_032015.1:15927808-15929062 GCF_001865875.1 Lupinus angustifolius | reverse complement strand
TTCGTGATATTTTATCTAATAATGTTAAATTTGTTGGTCACCGTATAAATATTATTTACATGGTTAATTTGGATGATGTCACTACCTTATTTTCAAAATGTTTTATTTCTAAAGAAGATGACATCTGGCTTTGGCATAGACGCGTTGCACATATCCATGTAAAACATCTAGATAAATTATCATGAAACGAAGTAGTTGAGGGGCTACCAAAACTAAATTTTATAACTAAAGAGATTTGTGACACTTGTCAAAAGTGTAAACAAACCAAAAACTCCTTTAAAAAGAAAAATGTGATCTCTACTTCAAGGCCTTTGGAGTTACTCCATATGGACTTGTTTGGACCATCACAAATCATGAGTTTTGGTGGTAGCTACTATGCTCTAGTTATTGTTGATGATTTCTCCCGATTTACATGGACATTATTTTTATCTGCAAAAAGCGATGCGTTCAAATCCTTTAAAAATTTTGCCAAGCAAATCCAAAACCAACTTAACCTGAAAATAGTATATATACGTAGTGATCACGGGGGAGAATTTGAGAACTTTCAGTTCGATAAATTCTGTGATAAGCATGGCATTTTACATCAATTCTCTGCTCCTCGTACTCCACAACAAAATGGAGTTGTTGAGAGAAAAAATCGCGTGTTAGAAGAATTAGCGAGAACCATGCTTAATGAAAGTAATAACCCCAAATACTTCTGGGCAGGTGCAGTGCGTACTGCATGTTATTTTATAAATCGAGTACTTCTAAGGCCTAATATAAATAAGACTCCTTATGAATTTTTGAAAGGCCGTAAACCAAACATATCCCATCTTCACTCTTCCGGATGCAAATGTTTTATATTAAATAATGGAAAGCGGGCTTTAGGAAAATTTGATTCAAAAGCCGATGAAGGAATATTTTTGGGGTACTCGATGCATAGCAAAGCCTTTAGAGTCTTTAATAAATATTTAATGCAAGTAGAAGAGTCTATCCATGTACAATTTGACGAATCTTCTCCAAAAGAGAAGAGAAAGATCGTGTCTGATGATGTTGTCAGTGCTTTAGAAGAAGCATACTAAAAAGACGTGGATAATGAAAAAGCAACCTATGAAGAATGTCAGACCAGATCTCAGGAGCATTCAGATATGCCTGCTGTGTGGAGAACCAAGAAAGCTCACCCAATCGACAAAGTAATAGGTGACATATCTACGGGAGTGGTAACCCGTAGTTCCTTACAAAAATTTTGCAATTTTGTAGCCTTTGTATCTCAGA
>NC_032015.1:15927180-15927708 GCF_001865875.1 Lupinus angustifolius | reverse complement strand
AATTATTTCAAATGGACGTAAAAAGCGCCTTCCTGAATGGTTACATTCAAGAAGAAGTTTATGTTGACCAACCGCCTGATTTTGAAAACTTTAAATATCCGAACTACGTTTATAAACTTAAAAAGGCACTCTAGGTCTTAAGCAAGCTCCTAGAGCTTGGTATGATAGACTAAGTACCTTTCCTTTGGAAAAAGGGTTCGAAAGAGGCTTGGTTGACACAACGCTTTTTTATTCATAAATCAGAAAATCATGTATTACTTGTAGAAATCTATGTTGATGACATAATATTTGGATCTACTAATGATATTCTATGTAAAGAATTTTCTGAGATGATACGGGGGGAGTTAGAAATGTCTATGATGGGAGAACTCACATTCTTTTTCGGGCTTCAAATAAAGCATCTAGAAAGTGGGATATTCATTCATCAAGCGAAATATTGCAAATAGCTACTTAAGAAATTTGATATGGATAAATGTAAGGAAGCCTCCACACCTATGGCATCTGCATGCTACCTAGATAAAGACGAAA
>NC_032015.1:15926792-15927080 GCF_001865875.1 Lupinus angustifolius | reverse complement strand
CTTTCTATGTTCTAAGGAGAGAACTTGGAATTCTTGATGAACAATATCTTGATTAAAACTGTTTAGATGTTTGCTTTATGTCTTGTCTCTATATGTTTATTTGTCTCTTGTTCTAAATGATATATATTGTAGTGCAAAATTATATCTCATGATAACTTCTTTTCGTGATTAAAATTGTGTCGATTAATCCGTTAAAATGCATACATAAGCCCTAAAGAGTTGAAACCATTCTGCTAGCTAAAAACCATTTTTTTACCGTGTTTAATCGATTAAACACTTAGTGTTAAT
>NC_032015.1:15926283-15926692 GCF_001865875.1 Lupinus angustifolius | reverse complement strand
AGACAGCACCTCGGTTTCACAATTTTTTCGGCATTTTCTCCACCTCTTTTCACTTTTGAGTCTTTGAAATTGCAACTCAACTGATCCAAGTGCTCTAAGGTAGATAAACCTCATCCTAGCCCTCTCAAACCATCTAGAAATCTCACATTATCACCCTCATTCCATCACATTCCCATTTTTCCCCAAATCAAACCCTAGGTTAGGTTTGCCCAATCCTTCTCTGCTCAGTTCAACATCAACTCGGGTTCTGCAACTAAAATGGAGCAAGGTCGCGCAAAAAGGTTCAAAACTCCTGCCAACCGTGGACGAAGACAGGAAGCTGGCTCATCATCCACTCGGGACCACGGTGACCCATTTTACTCGCTTATTTTGCAAGAAACCCGTTTGGCAAAGTTCCAAGGACGCAAAC
>NC_032015.1:15925877-15926183 GCF_001865875.1 Lupinus angustifolius | reverse complement strand
ATTTGAGATTAGTGATGAACTGTTTATGAATGTCGGTGGATTATCATCTTCGGGTTATGGAATAGGAGATTGCTCATGGGTTAAGGATAACTTTGATCCTACTGAGGTTTATAAGTCATTTCTTAGAGGTCCTCATTTGTATATTCCGGTTCAACTGACCAAGGCTGGGTCATTATCTACTGAGAACAGGCTGCTACATTATGTCATTGCTTATATTCTGGTGCAGAGGAACACAAATCATGCGCAGCCCACTGTGAATGATTTGCGTTTCATGTACGCTGTTAAGAATAATGTAATGATTAATTG
>NC_032015.1:15925483-15925777 GCF_001865875.1 Lupinus angustifolius | reverse complement strand
GCATATCGATGTTTCTGACACCATCATTGTTGAGTATACTGATAAGGATCATCTGGTTGGTGAGAGTCTAATTCATATAATGGGTATATACAAGTATGGCACTACTTGGCAATACCAGGAGGACTACACTACTATTGATCTAGAGCTGTCCAGTGATGATGATCAGGGTGGCATAAGTGATCAGAATGCTACTAATCAGGGGGAGCCTTCTAGGACAGCATGACAGGATTCTGTTTTCGGTATGGCTCAGATGGAAGCTATGGAGCAAAGGCTCAACAACCGCATGGATCTTCA
>NC_032015.1:15913935-15925383 GCF_001865875.1 Lupinus angustifolius | reverse complement strand
CTTGATAGAAAGAATAGGTTCTTGGCTGGGGCTACACCGCAAGAAAGGTTTTCTTGGGCGGTAGGAAGGGAGTCAAACCAAGGAATAAGGTTCTTTAGTTTCAAGTGAATGTCTAAGTGTTGTAATTGGAAGAATTGCTTGTAAAACATTATTTCAATTATAGTGAAGAAAAATCTCCCAGATCAGCCGGGAGGCCTGGATGTAGTTTGCAAGTGGACACGCAAACGAACCAGGATAAAATTCGTGTTGCAGGATTTTTCTCTCTCTCTCTCTCTCTTTATTGCCTTAATCGGTTACTTTATATAGTTATTAATTGCTATATTCTGTTTCTATACTATACTGGTGTAACTCAGATATTTTAGTAAGCTTTGTATATTCGTTTCAATCTCGGTTGATTGTCGTGCAAGAAACCAAATATGTCTGTGTAATCTGAGTTGTTTTAATCGATTAAAGTGCTTACGTTAATCGATTATTTGTGTTCTGTTAATCGATTAATCTGGGGTTATTTCAGCATTAACTGTTGTTTTCGAAAAGCGGATACTCTGACCGCTACACCTATTCAACCCCCCCCCCCTTCTAGGTGTATTTTAGCCACTGATACCTAACAATCTCATCCTTGGATAGATGGCTCATGCTCATACAAATTGACTTGGATTATGGTGTAATTTCTTCTCTTTAATTTATCTTTTGAAATCAATGCATTCAAGTTATTACTTTTGGGTTAAGTTTTGATTATTTATGAAGTTCTTAATGCGGTTTTAGCTTGATCACTTAAAACTTGATTTAAAGATCCAAAATGCTTCTTCTTAAAGTGTTGACAAGTGGACTAAAAATTATAACCTACACCTTAGTTCATGTGCCACATCAAGCATCCATTTTAAGAAACTTATGTTCAAGGGTAAATAAAGTTAATGGAGCCTGAAGTAGGGTGTGACAACCTACTCCGACGAGTGGTACTTAACTATTGTTTAATGTATTTCATAAGGTTGATAATCATCTTATCACTCTATGACACTAAATGAAGGATTTAGAAATGATGTGTGGAATTAACCAAAAGTATAACACATAACTTGTAATGTTTTCAATTAGAGAAATAATTCCATATGTCCAAACCAATTTCCTCCTCAAGAATTTGTTTATAATAATTGTTTATGTTTATTTGTTTACTTGTTAATATTTCATAAATAGAACCAACTACAAAGATGTTTAAACTTTATTAGTAATATAACATGTTTATAGTAATATTCTATTAGGCAATTCCTTGTGGTTCGACATAACCCTATACTGTGCTAAAATTAAATCTTGAAAGAGATGCAAATGTAAAAGAGTAAAGTGTTAACTTATAAATTTTATTTGTTGACAAAGAAAGAAACCTTGAATCAAAGTGCAATTTAATTCATAAATTGTATCTTTGTGGAAATAAAAAATACACAGTTATAATAAGTGATCTAACTACTAACATTTATTTTCTGTCATTTACATTTCCGCAACTAACATTTATTTATTGCTTTATTCTTTATACCAACCCTTCGAAAGAAGTGGTACGGTAAAATGATAACTTTATTGCTTTATTTATTTGTTTTTACCAACCTTCCATAAGGAAGTAGTTCGGTTAATAAAGGAAAACGAAAATAAATATCACTCATTATCACTTGTGTTAAATTGCTAAATTCATACCATTATACCGGAGTTGGAAATTATTCCAACAAAGCTGAGATTGTATGAAATTGTTAATAAGTCAATAAAGCTATGTTTTTTATTAAAGGAACATTCTTGAAATCATTATACAGGCGTTGGAATTTATTCCAACAAAGTCGAGATAGCGAGCAAAGAATCGACCTGTCATTAAATAAAATGATTTTATATCTTATGAATATGTATGTTATATATACATATATATTGTGTTGGACTCTTGGCTTTTCTACTTTTTGATGAAGTCAAAAGGGGGAGAAAAGTTGGGAGAGTGTATTTTCTGTTTAAAACATTCCAGGCACATAACTTCAAATGAAAGGGGGAGCATACTCAAGTTATCTTAACATATCTCAAAGTATTCTACTCTCATAAAACTACACTGTTAAAGAAGATATTGGTTTGTCATCATCAAAAAGGGGGAGATTGTGAAGAAGATCTTTGCCCCAGACCTTGGCACCGTTTTGATGAAGACACCAACATCACCAAAAAGAAGAAAAGGAAGAATAATTATGATGACAAATAAGACAAAGCTTCAAGAAAAATAGTCTAAGTCTAAATAGGTACTTATATCCTATACTCTTAAATATACAATAGTAGTAATGCTCAAACTATTTTTAAAAGAAAATTGAAACACGTCAATATACTCAAAACAATTTTCAAAAATAGTGTGTAATGGGTTACTACATCTAAGTAACATGTTACGTGTGTGAGAAAAGAGTTATCCAACTTAAAACTGATCCGAGTAATCCATTACTGTCTTTGAGTAACATTACCAGTTTTAATGAAGTTGAGTAACCGATTATTGACTTGCTATAATCGATTACTCAAAATGGAATTTAAATGCCCAATGGACAGGATGTTTGGGAATCGATTACCCACTGGTTATAATCGATTATTCATAGTTGGTTTATCAGATTTTAGATTTGAAAATGAAAGGTTTTCATCCCAAACAAAATGTCTTCACTCCAATTTATTCCTACCTTTTCATAGAGGCACTATGGGTGATTGGAAATTCTATTTAAACGAATTGAATCTCACAACACAAACACACAACTCTCATACAAATTTTAAAAGATCTTACACGCATTCTGAAATTATTTTTCTGCACTTTTGGCAACTAGTTCTTAAATTTCACAGTTGATTTTTATGAAGTTTCTAAAAGTAAAGTGTTTCAAATTTTACCAACTTAAAAAGAGCATTATTACAAAGTATACAAAAGAGTTGATTGGATTGCAAGTTACATTACTTTCAAACTTGTATAGGCAATCTGCCATTGTTGTACATTCTTCATTTGTATTGCAGGATACTTTCTTTCACAAGGGTGTGATAAGAAAGGGGATTGGAATCACTTGGAAAGGTGTTTGTCCAAGAGTTAATAAGGATTAGGGAGTGTGTAAGGTACATAGAGATCTTAGGGGTGAGATATTGTAATTACAATTCATAATCTTTAGTGAAGAAATCTCTTGTGCTGTAAGAGTACTAGACGTAGCCTTCGGTGGACAAGAAGGTGCACCAATATAAAAATCCTTGTTTTTCCGTCTTCGTTTTTCTTCTCTATGTCTATCCTTTTCTTCTAATAATGACATGCCATATTGCAAATTCATCAAATCCATTCTTTCTCCACTCTAGGGAGAACCATACTTTGGCTCTTACACCCCCTAGTCGCAATCTCATTCTTACAGTTTTCCTACCCTGCTTAAGAAACAAAGACTCTTTGAGTTTTGTGAAATGTGTTGTGCCTATTCTCCTGAACTTGTAAGGGTATTTTACTGCAATCTAACATTCAAGAAGAATAAAATCTTCTCTTTTGTCAAAGGCAAAGGTGTTGCCATAGACTTCAGAACTTTAAGTTCCATTTGCGGTAATATGCCATACATAGGGACGATAGTATAATGAGGCATTCAGTGTGATTTAGAAGGGTATAAAAAATGGATTTCTACTACTCTATGTGTAGATATTCAAAAAGGGAAATTAAACTGCATAAGCAAAGGTCTTTCAGTGATTCTGTTAGAAACCGAAATATTTTACTTGTTGGAAATTTAAACCTAGAGGATCGTCTGCTTCATTACTTTCTGAGTTTAGATCGTGGTTCCTAAAATTTCAAATCTTTTGCAATCAAATGATATAGAACTACAACTAATGTACACCATTAAACATAATGTGCCAATCAATTGGACATGAATGGTAATGAAACAAATGTGGGCCTTTAGAGGTGATTTTGAACCCTTGCATTATGATATTCTCATAACTACCACACTTGAGTATTCTGGAGTATCCTTTGTTGGTGAGCCTAAGATCCTACTTGATGCTTGGGATAACAAATTTGATGTGGACATGATCCACAAGATGGGATTCTTTCGAGATACCACTGACATGATTTATCAGCATCATGGTGATCAATAGGCTGCTAACCTAGAAAATCCTTCTGCTGGCCCTACTACTCCAACCTCATTTCGTGTTGAATCTTCCTCCTCTG
The DNA here is from genome assembly GCF_001865875.1 of Lupinus angustifolius. NCBI lineage: Eukaryota > Viridiplantae > Streptophyta > Magnoliopsida > Fabales > Fabaceae > Lupinus > Lupinus angustifolius. The sequence goes on along the minus strand of NC_032015.1, from coordinate 15,921,215 downwards.
GCTCCACTCCTTCCAATCAGATGATTATGGACGAGTTGTCTTCGCTTCGAGGATACATCATTACAAGGATAGATGCTCTTGATACTATGAACCATCAAGTCCAAGAAGAACTTTGACGCTTGTCAAACTGATTGGATTACATGGACTTGGATGTTGAGCGGGCTGATCCAGATTCTTAGGAGTAGTGGTCTAGGATTTTTCTTAGTCACTTGTTGTTGTTATTGTTGTTTTAGAACCTGCTGGATTATGGTTGCTAATTTTATCTTAACTTTTTAGTCATGTGTGAACTATTTACTTTAACTATTTGAATGTTATCATATGTCATGTTTATTCCATTATCTTATAGAATTTGATATTATTCAAAATCATATTGTCGTTTTAAAAGAATTTCTGACGTTGGGTTTCTAAATCAAGTCAAACAAATCTTGTTACCCTTAGATATCTATATCTATATCTACACAATAACTTTCAGGCAAAAAGGGGGAGAAAAGTTGGAGTTGTGTAATTTTCTGTCAAAAACTTTCAGGCACATACAATAAAACAAAGGGGACCATACAAGATAGGGGGAGCATACTCAAAGTCAAATGTGTCATATCATATGAAGTATGCTAAATCTCAGAAAAATTCAAAATCCCAAATTTCAAAAGATGTTGGTTTTCATCATCAAAAGGGGGAGATTGTGAAGAATATCTTGCTCCTGACCTTGGCACGATTTGAGTTCCAAATGAGGGTACAAAATTGATTTTTACATCTCATTTGCCTTCTCCTTTTCTCCTCTTGAATTCTAAACTAAAACTACAAAAATTACTTGAAATTAAAGCTCTAAACTAAGAAATGAAGAGAGAACTTCAGAGAGAGGTTTCTAGTGAGATATTTCTTTGTTTAAAGTGTTTTTCATATATTTTGCTCGAATGAAATGGTCTCTTATTTATAGGCCTCTCTGCTAGACTACTGAGCTGCTTGGATGGACCGCTAAGTAGCTGACCAAACCCTTCAACATGGGTTGGTCCCTTGACCAACTAGCTTAGTTACCTCCTTGTGTTTGACTCATCAAAGCTAGTTGTGGGCTATGAACCCAACTATTGTGAGCTACTTCTGAAAAGCCTAAGGTGGGCTACTTGAGGTGAGGTCATGGATGACTTCATGGTTTGCTTGATGGTTAAGTTAAGTTTGGTGCACACCGCTCAGCGCACCTGCTTCACCGCTAAGCTGCTTGTTCAACAACCTCTGACCGTGCTGACTGGGACGTGCCCTGGTGCTTGCTGATCTGGTCAGGAGTCTAGTTCTCTGCTGAGCTGCTTGGTTGGACAGCTGAGCTCCTTGTTCAGCAGATTGGGCTTGTGCCAAGCTCATGTCTGACTATGTCATGCTGAATTTCTGACCGTGCCAGGTCTAGTCTAGTGCTAGGCTGAGCAGCTAAGCAGGTCTGCTCAACTACCTGGTTGAGCAGTTTGGTCCAGGTCAGGCTAGTGGTCAGGTCAAGCTGGTGTCCAGGTTAGCTCAACGGGACTTGTTCCATGCTTAGCTGCCTGGTTGAACATCTTGATTTTTGACTTATTTTCCTTTGTTGACCATGAGTCTTTCTTTCTTCTTTTCTTTATCCTAAATCCTATAAAATACATAAAAAAGAAATACACATACAAATATACAAGATTGTGATATTTTATACAAAAAGTATTATTTTAAGTTGGTTTTTCTCAATTATGCTTAAGATAAGTGCCATAAAAGTGTATGAATTTTAGGTATGTTTGGCACTTATCATACTCCCCCAACTTAAAACTTTGCTTGTCCTCAAACAAAAGGTGAAAAATATCCGAAAATTAATTTGGCTAAAAATGATGATGATGATCAATATGATTTCAAATGTATAAGCATATCAACAAAAAATAGTTTTCAATGAGATTTTTCATGATTTATGAATTTTGACACATAATGCTTCAAACCAGAAATCAATGCTTTTGCTTATCAAAATTTTGTAACAATTGACCTAAGCAAATATTATTCTAACTAAAAAGTGTTTCTTTGCACTCAAGTTCAAAGTTGGAACTTTTTAAGGGTAAGTGTTTCACTCAAAATTCTCAAACATTTGTTTGTAGTAATTGGAACTTGTTCTTCATCTCACCTATTCTCTTAAATTGCATAATTAATCAAAGATCACTAAGGTCTTCTTTTTGGTTGTAATGAGGCTTGGTTTAGATAATGGTTTTTCTAGATTTTCAAGGCTGAGTTTAAAAAGAGAGCATTTTTGAAAAATTTCTCAATGGAATACTTCACTCTTCTTTTTTCGATTATTGTTTTCCAACCTCTTTTACTTCTTTGAACCTTGTCTTCTATTTTTCTCAATCTTTTTGTTTCTTTTTTCATTTTTTTGAAGATTGAGTTTTTTTTCTTTTAAGAAGCAAAGTCCACCAATTTTCCCCCCAACTTGATTCTTTCAAACTACTCTTTAAAAATTTAATGCTCTCTTAGAACATTTTTCTTAATTTGGTTTTATGGAATATTTTGAAAAAATTGATTTCATTTGTTTGGCACAAAGGGGCTTATCAAAGGATGTTCCTAATTTGGTTTGGACTTTTTGGCCTTTGGTTCAACTAATCAAAGAACGTGTCTTGATCACTTCTTATCCTTTTTATGCAATTAAGAGATTAAAGATTTCAAACAAGTCTAATTAGACAAATCAAATGTTGATTCTCACTCATATGTTTGTCTCACTCCCTCACTTGGTTTGGATTCACACTTTTTAATACAAAAAATGTTTGCAAAGATCTTGTTACATAAAATTGAATTTTCAATTCGCAAAAATTTTCAAGTTATGACATTATGTAACTTTTTTCACCAAATTTTAGCATATATCTCATTTTGATCAATCAAATCTTAATTTAAAGTATGATTAACATTTCTAATTATGTGATCATGCTTTTTAAAAAATTTGTTTTTGCCATTTTGTTTTTGGTTTTGAAATTTTTTTTTTTAGTTTTTGAACAAACAAATTTACTTTTTACATTTTTTTACAATCATAGACACGAAATTTTTTTTAAATTACATGAAGTCTTGTCCCCCCTTTTTAAATGAAGGCTTTTCCTCAAGCCTTAAAAAATTTTGGGATTTACTTGATGTGATTTAGAAACTTTGTTTAGTTTTTCTGAAAATAAAAATATAAAATTAACATTACAAAAGACACTCTATTAATGTTAAGTTGCTCACAACATAAATTTAAAACATAAGGGGAAATAACATAAAGAAATCCAACATAGTTTGAAAGTTGAAATTTTTAGGGAAAAGAAACAACCGGAAAAGCTTTTTCTCATTCTTCATCATCTTCCTCTTCACTTATGTCTTGGGACCTCCCCTCGGGCCACTTAGTCATTGCTACGAATTCTTCATCGGATCCTCCCTTGAAATTACGTTTCTTCCCAAAAATACTATGCAAACTTTTGTAGATGCCCTTAAGCCCACAGTAGCATGCCTTTTGTTGCAAATTTTGCATGTTTTGTTCCTTATTATGGCATCTACCTTAGAACTCATAGTCCTCCCATATTCACTTGGTTGTTTTGAGTTTAAGTCACCAAATTTCTTTCTAAGCTCAGTTTCAGCTTGGGAAAGGGTTTTCTCTTTGCAATTTTTGATGACATAAGCATGGTTGATTTCGGATTTGAGAACCATCATTTCGTTGTAGGGTCCAGGCACATTTTGAAATTTGCACATATCAGTGATAAAAGATGGAAGAATAATTGAAGGGATACCTTTGTTGATGCAATCCCAAATAGCATTTGAGATTACTGCAGCAATATCTATGGAGTATTCATCATAGATGGAGCTAATTAGCTTTGCTTTAGGAAAAGGGATGTCAGAAACATGTAAGGAAGGCCATATGTTGGAGAGTATAAAGCTTGCCCATATTTGGGTTTGTTGAGTCATACAAAATTGGAAAATGGGCCCAAACATGTTGAGCTCCAAGTCCTCAAAACATAGACTTCTCCTAACATATTCTTCTTCATGACTTTCTTCTTCACCCATGTAGGATGCATTGAGTTTCGTTTGAAAGTCGCATAAGTCATGTCCTTCACTAGTTGGAATCTATGGGTTACCCAAGTATTCATTGATTACTTGCTTGTTGTAGAAACCTTGAGTCCCATTTACCCAAGTATAACGGTTTCTCCTTGCCTCACTTGATGTGATTGAGTTGGCTTAAAATTGTTTGACCACATCCAAAGAAAACATTTTCTTTGGTTGAGCAATTTTTTGCCATCCATATTTTTCTATGATGTAAAGAAAACCTCCAAAGTCATCATCACTCAAGTTGACAATTGTTTCTAAAGCTATAACATTTTTGAGTGTGATTTCCTTAAATTTTTCCTTAGCATCATTGGAGACAAATTTGGAGTTGTTGCTCTCCCTTGAGACTTGCTTTCCTCTCCTTGATGAACTTCGGAAATTCCTAAGAAGAGTCCACAAAACACAAGAAAAACTCTAAAAGGGTTAAAACACAAAAATGTGCATGAGAGTATAGATTTTTCATGAATTAAACTTTTTACACCTTTTATTTGAAGAAGATTGAATAACCATAAAAGAAATTTGCAAAAGAAAATAATTAAGAAGGAAAACTTACATGATGAGGTTAAAGAGAAAACTTGAACTTTTGAGAGAAAACGTTTTTGTGTACGGATGAGTTTTGCAAATTTTGCTTGATGATTTGTGTTTCAAGAATGGGTGTTTATATAGGAGTTGGAAGTCCTTGGTGAAGGTCTTTGGTCGAGAATTTTCGGTCAAAAATTGAAGAAAAACTCCTCTTTTGAGGTATTTTTGGTTCCAAGGCTCCTGGCTTGATCAGACCTGCGCTGAGTGCATGGTCCCCCATGTTAAGCGGTGGGTCAGTGGTCCAGGCTTGCCCGAGTAATGAGCCTTGACCAAGACTTTTGAATATGTTTTGGGCCCTTTTTTTTCAGTTTTTATGCATTTGGCCCATTAACCCATTGTTAGAAAAAATTTATCTTGTAAAAAAAATATTTTCCGAGTTTTAATCCCCCTAAAAGAAAAAATTTCAAAAAAATTTAATTCTAACAAACAATTAAAATAAGGATAAAATTTTAGAAAGGAAATAGTATATTATATATCAAAATATATTGGGTTGCCTCCCAATAAGCGCTTCTTTAATGTCATTAGCTTGACATCAGTTATCATCAATTTTCTTCTACTGCCCTGATGGTCTGGATTCGCTTCTCAGGATTGCATTGCCATGTTCTCTAGGTTTAATTTCTGTGTTGGCTGGAAATGTTGATTTTTCATTTTCAGCTATTTGCTTGGCCAGCTCCCAATTTGTATTTCCATATTCCTTAGAGAAGCATCAGTGTTTTTCTGATTTGCCATGGTCATCTGCATAAACTGGTTCAGAGTGTCTTACAGTTTGATGCTTTTGTCCTGAGTTGGATGTTGATACTGATTATTCCGGTGGTAGAAGTTTTGTTTCTGAGGAATTTCTTGCCTCCAAGGTTGATTCTTTTGAAATTGGTTATTACCCCCATTCGGGTAATTACCTTGAAAATTTTGTCTTGGAGGATTTCCAACAAAATGCACTTCCTCATTTTGGCAGACATTGGGATCATGATCCTCATTGCAATTATCAAACCTAAAAATTTGCTTCTTTGAGGTTTCCCGCAACTGTTTTGGTAGATCATTGCGTTTCTCGGTTACCTCCTCTAACTGTTGTTGAAGCAGTTTATGTTGGGCCAAAACAACATCAGCTGAGTTCAGTTCAAGCATTCCACCTTGCCTAGGTGGTGGTCTTCGTTGGTGTTGACTTTTCTGATCGTTCAAGGCCATGGATTCGATAATGTCAATTGCTTCATGCGGAGGTTTAGCCATTAATTGTCCGCCTGCAGTTGCATTTAAGATCCATTTATGCTGCTGCTGAAGTCTGTTGACAAAGATATGTATCTGAGTTTGAACGTCAAATCCATGGTTTGGGCACTTTCTGAGCATAGATTTAAATCTATCCCATGCCTCGCATAGGCTTTCCCTAGAAGGCTAGATAAAGGTGGAGATCGCAGTTTTCAAATCCATAAATTTTCCTTGCGGAAAATATCTCGACATAATTTTTCTTCCACTAGATTCCAGTTATTTTGCATATGTTATGGGAGATCGAGGAACCACTCTTTAGCTTTTCCGATTAATGTTCACGGAAAAAGTCTTAGAAAGATGGTCTCCTCTTCAGATTCGGAGATCCCAACAGTACCAACCAACTCATAATATTTAGTGAGATGGTTGTATGGTTCTTCGTGGTCTAATCCAGCAAAAGGGTTGGCATACATGAGCTGTACTAACCCTATTTTCATTTCAACCGGCCTTTGAGAGCCGGAAGGTCTCCCGATTCTTATCATGTTTCTGGGATTGAAACTGACAAATCCTCCTATGCTGTTCTGATTTTTTGCCCTGGACTCATGATTGTCTGTCATTTCTGTTATGTTTTCTGGAAAAATAGCATTTTCTTTACATGCCTTCTTTTGTGCTCTTTTTTGTTTCTTGAGAGTTTTCTCTATTTCAGGATCAAGAGAAAATTCAAGTTGTTTATTCCTGCTCATGCACAGTAAAAGGTTATGCTGTCTATTTTCCAAGAAGAATTAGTGGATCAATAATATACATATTTAATAATTCACATTTTTGTACAAAGTCAAAAAGAAATAATTTGTACAAAATAAAAATAAGTTTATGCAAAATTATTTGATTAATGACATATAAATATGAAATGTTTTATTATTGAAGCAATTCCCCGGCAATGGCGCCAATTTGTTGAAAGTGTATTTCGGTGTTTTGTTGGGAGTTCTCTCCTCTCAACAAATCGTCCTGACAACAGTGTCAATTTGTTGAAAGATTAATACTCTCATTTTTGTTATGTTCTTTTTTTATTTTGTTTAAGTAAGAGAACTCGGTTTTAGTCTTTGTTCACCATCTCGGCTTTGTTGAAATAAATTTCAACGTCGGTACAATGGTTTTAAGAATATTCAAGTTACAACTTACTTCTTTAATAATCATGTAAATAAGTCATTCCTTCTTTGCCCCATCTCGGCTTTGATAGAATAAATTATATGTGCCTGTACAATGGTATCGAAGCAATTACGTATTATATAATTATTAAGTACCTTTGAATACCATCTCGGTTTTATGGAATAAATTCCAACACCGGTTTAATGGTATTCTAATATATAAAAGTGATGAATAGTTAGTTGTTAGAAACAAATAAATAAAGAACAAAAGAATAATAAATTTCGTGACCTTTATTTATT
>NC_032015.1:15877629-15913835 GCF_001865875.1 Lupinus angustifolius | reverse complement strand
TTGGTAAGTTAGTTTCATCACTTTTGTATATTAAAAGGTGTTTTCAACAAATAAATTTATTGATAACACTTTACTATTTTATAATTTACACCTCTTTCAAGATTCAATTGTAGTATAGTATAGAGTTATGTCGAACCACAAGGAATTGCTTAATAGAATGAATCATATAAACATGTCAATACACAAATAATGGGTTAAACATATTTTGATGGGTTTTTGTTTGATTTTGCACATAAATAATTTAACTAGAAAAATAAGCTAAATATTCACAAATTCTTGAGGAGACAAATTCTTTTTGAATAAGGAAAATATATTTCTCATCTTCTTTTTGAGTTTGAACTACTTAGACAAGTTCTTATGTTTTACTTTGATTAACTCCAAACACCAAGTTCTAAAATCCTCCTTTTAGTGTATGTCCTAAAATGGTAGAATGATAATCACTTATATTTATTACTAAACAATATTACGTCCATAAAGAGACTTGGTTGTCACACCCTAGTCATTGGCGACTCTAATATTGATGTAGTAATGAATATAAGATCTTAAGAAAAGTATGCTTAACTTGGCAAATAAACTAAGTAGTACAACTACTTCTTGGTTTATTTGTTAAGTGTTTGAGACAAGTAATTTTATTGACTTGAAATTATTTTTTAGGTGATCAATCTAAAAAGAGCATTAAGTACTTCTCAAACAAATAAAATTAACCAAAGCACCAACTTGAATGATTAAAATTCAAACTTTTGTAAATTAAGAAGAAGAAGAAAGTACACAACCATATTCAAAAGAAATTGTTAGGACCATGAGCCATCCATCCAAGGATTGGATGCTTTCGAGTTCCAAATGAGTGTACAAAATTGGTTTTTGCATTTCATTTGCCTTCTCCGTTTCTCCTCTTGAATTCTAAACTAAAACTACAAAACTTACTTCAAATTAAAGCTCTAAACTAAGAAATGAAGAGAGAACTTCAGAGAGAGGTTTCTAGTGAGATGGTCTCTTATTTATATGCCTCTCTACTGGACCGCTGAGCTGCTGACCGAACCCTTCAGCATAGGTTTGGTCCCTTGACCAAGTAGCTTAGTCACCTCCTTGTGCTTGACTCATCAAAGCTAGTTGTGGGCTATGAAACCAGCTATTGTGAGCTACTTCTGAAAAGCCTATGGTGGGCTACTTGAGGTGAGGTCATGGATGACTTCATGATTTGCTTGATTGTTAAGTTAAGTCTGGCGCACACCGCTCAGTGCACCTGCTTCACCGCTAAGCTGCTTGTTCAACAGCTTCTGATCGTGCTGAATGGGACATGGCCTGGTGCTTACTGATCTGGTCAGGAGTCTGGTTCTCCGCTGAGTTGCTTGGTTGGACTGCTGAGCTGGTTGTTCAGGAGCTTGGGCTTGTGTCAAGCTCGTGTCTGACCATGTCAAGCTGAATTTCTGACCGTGCCAGGTCTAGTCTGGTGCTAGGCTGAGCGGCTAAGCAGGTCCACTCAGCTGCCTGGTTGAGCAGTTTGGTCCAGGTCAGGCTGGTGGCCATGTCAAGCTGGTGTCCAGGTCAGTCAAGCTGGTGTCCAGGTCAGCTCAGCGGGGCTTGTTCCACGCTTAGCTTCCTGGTTGAACATCTTGATTTTTGACTTCTTTTCCTTTGTTGACCATGAGTCTTTCTTTCTTCTTTTCTTCATCCTAAATCCTATAAAATACATAAAAAAGAAATACACATACAAATATACAAGATTGTGATATTTTATACAAAAAGTATTATTTTAAGTTGGTTTTTCTCAGTTATGCTTAAGATATGTGCCATGCAAGTGTATAAATTTTAGGTATGTTTGGAACTTATCAGAAAGTGAGCTCCCTCAAGGCCAATGGTTCTTTATTTATAGAGGAGAAATCAGATTTGGGAAGATCAAAGGGCCATGATGTGTGTAAGGGGGAGATGAGTGATTTAGGGGATTATGTAAGTGATTCAAATCATGGTGATAAAGTGGTTGTACTTTTGCTTATTCAACAAGCGAGCTTGACTCACGAATGTGTGCTGTGACTAATGCGATGAAACATCGTGATTAAAACCATACATGAGTATTGTCGGTAACAACTCGCCTTGAGATTAATAATCTCCCAATTTAGAGTTACGTTTAGAACTTCAAAACTTGGATTTCGGAGTGAAAAATATCTAGAGATGAGTTATGGACAAACTTAGTGTCTATTTTGACTCGAAATAATTCTTCTAAACCAATGGTGCAATCAGAATTCGATTACGAGTTATGGAACTCAAAAAATCCTATTTGGGCTGAATTTAGGGTAAATTTGGGCCCAAAGAGTTTTAGTGTTAGAAAATTATGAAAATTTATCGTAAATTAGAAAATCACAATAAAAGACTAAAACTCAGTTGTGGTTTAGCCTAAATCAATACCTACTAATTTCTAGAATTAATTCGTTAACAGTTAATTAATGAATTAAACATGAATAGAAAAAACGCGGTGTTACAACCTCTACAATGATGTTTCAGTGTGCAAACTCACGTTGGGTGCACCTCCGTGTGCTCAATGCACCACCCATTGCGCTCAACACAAGTGGTTGTGCACAATCATACCAAACATTAGCCAAATGTTGAATTTTGCTGGTATGTGCGCTAAGTGCATAAACCTATGCTCAACACAACGAGTTTTGCTCATTTCGATGATCCAATTGTCACATTGAGGCCCCATCAGTTAGAAACAACATATCAAAATTTGAGCTCGATGCAACAGTAAATGAATGATCTATCACGATTTTACTGGGACATATCATTGCTGTTTCTTGTTTTTGTTCAACACTTGTCTTTTTGCCATATTTCCTTCGTATTACGCCTAAAAAACACTAAAGAGGTGAGACTTGACCATTTAAACAAGTTTTAATCATGTATTAGTACAATTTTATTAATTTTAGTTAATTAAGTAATTAAAGTGTCATAAAAAGAGTGCATAAAACATGACCATTTGGACACTTGTCAAGTAGTAACTTTATTTTTTATATTTGTTTGAGTAAAATGAGTAGTGTTTGATATTCAATTTAATTTGCTTCAATTATGTTATATAGTTTTTTATCCTTTTTATTGCCTATATAACATATAGGATTATAGAAAACAAACACACCAATAACACCACAATTTTCCCTTATCGATAATCCATTTAAAAGTGAATTACAAAATTAATCCTAACAATTAATCTTTGGTGATTTGAGTGGATCCTTATTATAACTTTATTTTTTTTTAAATTATTATTTATTTGTGTGCGATTATTTTAATAATATTAAAAGGTTTCTAGAAACAAAACAAAAAATTTGTTTCATTTTTAACTTGAATATGTGTAAGTGGTGAATATGTATTATTTTTATAGATTGAACCAAAAAGTAGAAATATGTTTAAAAGATATTTTGACTTATTTATAGATTGAGGATTGATTACATTTTATCTTAATTTTTAGCTTTAATTCTGAACTACACAAAGATTTATTTTTAGTTTACAAATTAATAATTATATTGATTATATAAAATGAATTTTATCCATCCTTATAACTCCCAAAGAAAAACAAGATTGCCCTCCCTTCTCCACCATAAAACCATTATCTTTTTCTTTCTCATTTTTTTCAAGGTTAGAAAATTTGCTAGATTCAAGTGTCCATTGTTGCAGCAATTTCACATTTCTCATCTCTACCTCATTATTCTTATGTAATTATGATATATTTTACATACATATCTTTCTCTGTCATACAAACTCAACATCTCTTGCATCCAAATATATGTAAGGTTTTCATAATCACAATCCACCATTCATCTACCATCCATGTTGATATGGAAAATGAGAATCATCATGTCAAGTTATTAACCTTATGAAATCAATGTACAAACGTGCACCATGCTACCTTCTTTTTACTTTCTTATATTTATTTAATTATTTTATTTTTTCTTTGTTTATTTAGTTAATTGTAAATAATTTACTGACCCTATTTGGTAGAGGTTAGAAGCTTCAAAATATTATATGTTGTTCATAGTATTTGATTAATTTGTCTTCTATTCATACTTAATCTCATGGAGTGGTAAACTGTACTTTTTGAAACTATTTTTTTCTCCCTAAGAGGCCATGGTCAAACCCTTATATCTTGGCATTGTGGAGTTTTATTTTTTTAGTTGGATGTTTGGTTTAGCTAAACTATCTTAATACTTAGTTTATACGTTGTCTTAAAAAGAACAAAAAATCAAAACTACTCTATTTTTTTTAAAAGACAAAAAATTGAATATATTTTGTGTAACGCCCCGAAAATAATTTCATAATTACTATTTTTAATCTCTTGGAAAAATGGATAAAAAAAATTTCTATTATGTAACATATAACTTACAAATCATTTTTTTCCATTTTATCTATTCTCTTTCAAGACGTCACATTTTCAAACCTTTGCGGAAATTATTTCTTAATACTTAAAATGTAATTGAACGAAACACAATTTTTTTCTGAATACCTCTCATTAATCAATTCTTGAATTTGCAATACATACATCATGGTTTACAAAATACAAGGCGGAGTCTATTCTTCGCCCCTAACAAAGACTAGAAATACAAATAAAAATAAAATAATACCGGGAGTGTTGGCATTACAAAAGTACCCTACACAGGTTCCCTACCAAAAGAAAGAAAGAAGCTCCTACACTAGTGGTGCACTGGAAACCTCACTCGAGTCTTCCTCGATCTCCGATTCTGGAGAGATCTCTATAACCTCCACCGAATCCTCTATGCAAATTAATTCTTCACAGTCATCGCCCTCGTCCTCCACCACCTCATTTGCTGCCCAATCCATCGAAGGGTCCAGGGTGTACCCCCTAGGCCCCAATGAAGTAGCCATGCCTGATCCTTCTGTTCCTCCTGGCGTTGTGTTACTAGATGAGAATCCCGGTTGGAGCCAGGTCCTGACAACCTCCGATCTGCCTCGTACCTCAGCTGGTGCAGATGGTCTGGCAGGTATGAACCTTCACTCTGGTAGGAGGAACGATGCTGCCCGAACTGCGTAATATGCAAAGAGCCATCACATACGAGATCCAATTCCAGGTCGCAGGGACTAGTGTATGTTTATTTGCTTTTGTCAATGATCAATGCCCCCTCTTGGGACATGGTACAGCGGTAGCCCCTGATCATCGACGATCTGTTCATCTAAACATGGATGTATACGAGTACACCACTAAGAAAGAGAGGGAGTAAAACATCTAATGAAAAACTTATCATTGACGTCGTGGAATTACACAGAATATCACCCTAAGACAAAGAACAAGTAGAAATATATCATATGATCATACACACTGTATTAATGATGAATGAAGTATAAAACTTATGATTTTAGAATCAATATCGATAAATACCATGTATGCATGCTATGCATATGTCCACCATCCTTACAACATAATCCTCCCAATAACTATTCAGAAATAACCGAGAGTGCATGTCCCATTACAAGCCGATTTGATCGCACCAAAACTTATTCCTCGCAAGGATATATATATGATCGATCTGTTCCAACAGAACTATCCATTTCAGGATAGTGTCGTATCAAACACTTTCTGGGCATCCTTCTCATCAATCCTGATTTCAAAGAGGGGTTATCAGAGATCGTCTAGTATGTGTTGTGAGCACTTTCCAATCCAACAGAATACCTCATCCTAGAATACACAAGACTCGTCTCACCTAGGCTCTCCCTCAAGACTTTGCTAACGAATCACCACCATCGCCGTCCCTCTTAACATCCCAGGGCTCGTTCGTCTCCCGTAAATTTCCTCTTCACTACTTCATTATTCACAATGAATATGCACACTATTCGAAGTTAGCAAATTAAATCTTTTAATCCATCTTTTATAACGATCTGCCCATCCTAAGACATCTCCCATCGGGAATGCTTCTAGTGGGACCCGATCTTAACATTTAAACAACAAAGAATAAACCTCAGCACCACTATGAACCATCGTTGAATCACCCTGGACGACTCTCAATTAAAGCCTCTTACGGTTAGACGATCTCGCTGCATGGGCATATAAAACTTCTCAGCACCACTACGAACCATCACTGAATCACCCTGGACGCCTCTCAAGCCAAGCCTCTTATGATCAGACGATCTCGGTGCATGGGCATAATATAACACTTGTGGGCCTCGTCCTTAACCATGTAATTCTTTACATACATCACTTTAGATATGGAAACTCGTCTTTGTATCATTTCCAAGAATTTCATATTATTATTCATCTTTACAACATTTACTTATTGAAATAACATTATCTCCAATAAAGGTGTTTTAGGTTTTATTGAATAGGATTGGAAGTGAATGAATTCCCGATGGCAAAAATGTCATTAGACTCTCGCACATGTGAGAGTTATCATTCATACGACTTAAGAAGTCTTGTCCGTATGGAGCCCTCAAGCTCAAGCGAGAGTTGTCTTGCTCAAGCGAGGGAATCACCATTTTTATAAGGCACATATGAGTTAAGGGAGAGCTATCTCGCTTAAGCAAGAAAACAACCAGTTTTTTTGTACATATTTCAGTTCAGGCGAAAGCTTTCTCGCCCAAGCGAGAAAACCCGTTTTCTCTATACACTTCTTGCTCAAGCGAGAGCTGTCTCGCTCAAGCGAGAAAAGCCTGAAACTAAGTTAAATTTCTTTTCTCAATGAGAAGTTTTCTCATTTATAACACAGGTTTTTAAGCCTTGAATTTAACATTATCTCATACATATAATTCTTAGAATAGTTATTCGAGCAATATTAAATAGAAATAATCATGGCATCGTCATACATAAACATAACCTAACATAATTCGGCATAAGAAATATTGTTGTACTTAATCCAAACAATTGATTAAGTACAAGCTTTCTTAATACCTGAGATAACTCCAAACTTGTGAGGGAGATTAGAGGTCTTGCAACTAATTCGGACACCACTGTGTCACGATGTTTTCTCCCTCACCTGAGTGTGTCGTGAAGAATGTTTCCTCCTTTCCAGGTGAGCTTAATTCATTGGGTCTCTTCTCGAACTCTTCATCATGCCAAAATCAAAATAACGCTAATTAGGTCACTTCGATAATTATTATTCTTACGAAATAACATTTTACGCGAAAATAAAATTTCCGATCTAAAATGAACTTAATCGCTTTCATCCATCCGATTCAAGGTTAGGTATTTCTTGAATCCTCATTTATCATTGAAAGTCTTACAACACAACGACACTTTCTAAAGTAAAGTTTTAACAAAACTTATAACGAAATTATTCATAATATGTGGATATACATCAAGTTAGTTCCCAAGAAAGAGAGGTGGGTCGTAAAGACACACTTAAATACCAAGTCTTTCCTTAGACACATGTATTTCCACTTCATTACATTTTTCCGTTAATGATAACTATTCATAAAACTTATCTTTTACAAGTAAAACATTTTTATTAAGATTAACCTTTTTAAGTAAGATTATTAAGCTAGACTTACCATTTTAAAGTAAGCCAACTTAAAAAAAAATCAATACTTTTAAATTGAGACTTTTTAAATCAATCTTACCACTTTAAAGTAATCTAACTTAACCAAGATCAATACTTATTATTTTTCTATCTAAGACTTCATAACACTTTAGGTTTATAAAGTCAAGACTTTTTAGGTCAATCTCCTCATTTAAAGTATGCTACTCAAGAAAACACAACTAATTTCATGATCATCTCAACACCTCCAAATTTTAGCATAACCTCAAGGGTTAATAAGTGTTGATTTCGTAGTCATGAACTATAAATCATAAGTTAACACTTTTACTACTTTACTATCCAAAACTTCATAACACTTTAAGTTTATGAAGTCAAGATTTTAATAAATCATCTATTATCCCAAGTCATTACTTTAACTTGGAAATCAAAGAATAACATATGCTAAACAACCTTTTACACATAATACATTATAAAAATGAAAAAAATTCAACGAAAACTCATAAACATTTTGAACTTTCAAGAATAGACATAAACTTTTCAAATCATCACCTTTAAACACATGCAAATACTAAAAATAATTTCCAATATTTCTAATGCAAATAAACTCATCTAACCTTATCCAAAGATATAGTTTTTCCATCTAAGAACAAGGAAGAAATTTTAAGTTTTACATAAGTCAAACACTACCCAAAGGTTCATAGGATTTCATTATCATCCCCTTTAGTCATGACTTACAAAATAGTTAAAAAAAAAATTTAAACTCAACTTCATGAATAACATACTAAGAGATCATGATTTTCTCATGTTGTATGTGGGGAAAAATGGAGAAGAGAAAAAGACAAAGAATACATTAACTTTATTTAGGAGAATTACTGCAAAAATGAGAGGATGGGGTGATGTATTTATAGGAGAGCCTCACCCACTCTCAAATATAAAAATTAATTAGAGGCAATCTAGCTTTAGGCTAGCTTAGGTGATGTGTCTAATGGTGGTGAGTTGTTCTTTACCTGTTATTATAAAATATTGATAATAGTAGTGAGAATGAGAGGATTGCTTTCATGTAATATAAGTATGGTTCTGAGCAAGTTATGTGATGACGGAATGGTTGAGTATGGAAAAATATAATGGCTTTAGGGATTAAATATCCCTAGAGTCAAGATTCATATATTTGTTATTTTGGACATTCTTGTGATTGTAGCACAACCTTTATGGTTAACATATTAAATTATTCATTTATTCTATAAATGGTATAAGTAGTGAATTCTTAAGGATGTTAATATGTTAGATAAGTAGTGATAAAGTAGGATGCGAGGATGTAAAAACAAGAGTTTAGTCATGTTTTTTGTTGTTGTTTGTTTTTAGGTTGTCGAGAACAAGGATAGTGTGTGTAAGTTGTGAGCCAAGTTCGAGATGTTGTAAATTACCATGAATTGGTCTAAGTGAGTGATAAAGTGGGGTATGTGTGTAATTTGAAGTTAAAATCCTTGTAATGTATTGTTTGAATTCAAAGATAGGTAGACAAAATCATTGCACTAAGGAAGATGCAGACTTTTTGAACACCACGAAGGTGTAGAGTTATTAGGCGGGGCTCAAGGTTTATTGTATTTACCTTCTTAATATCATTGTGTCTATAAGTGGCGCTTGCCTCCTAGGCCATCCTGAAACATTAATGGTTAAGGTGGGGATTTGTACCTTAGAGTAATTGTGTTATTAGTGGTGAGTCCTTGGGACTAATAAGGATAGATAGAATATGTCTTAAGATGAGTATAATGGATTTAAAAGACTTACCTGGCTAACTGAAGTTAGTGTGTATGCATCAATACATTGAAAAATGTGGTTTTTGATCGGAAAGATTCTAGATAGAAATATCTTGGGAAGTGAAACGGGGAGGTTCTGATGTTGTTGCATCATGGTACCTTGAGGGTTAATTGGTTAAAGTAGCCTAGGACATGATAGTTATTCTTAACCCAATCTAGCTTTGATACCCCCTTTGAGTTGTCTATATCGGTGTAGAGTGTTCTGATATTGTTGGACATATTGGAGAAAACATGTAATCCCGATTGCTTTCATATGGATGTTGTTATGAAGGCACACATACATTGCATTTCTCGATTTAATGTTTATGGTCCAAAGGTGGATGCATCGTACATCATTTGTACATGGTTGACATTGATTGATTATGATTGTTGTATGTGTTTGTGTTGCTTTAATGTTATAATCTATATAAATCCATGCTACGGTCGTCGTAGTTGGTATCTTACTCCCTCCTTGATTTTATTTTGTATGGTATACATTGTCTATGAAGGTTGACTATATATGCAGTATAGATATCCATTTTGGGGATATAGAATGGAAGTCTTGACTGTAGTTCAGTTAGGAATTCAGGCTATGTTGGATTGTGACTCTGATTAGGATAAACACGTTTTGGTTTGATTGACTATTATTTTGTAATTAATGATATTCTATTATATTTTGTATTGGTAAGTATAAAAGTCTTCTATCTTGTAGTTTTATATTTGTGATCCTGGCGGAGCCCATGGGAAACCAATTGTACGTTAAGATTTGTGTATATTTAGCTTTTCTAATTTATGTTTTCGGCGGAGCCCTATGAAAGCTTTTGTCAAGTAATATTATTATAACTTTAGCATTTCTATTTTCTGTATCCTGGACGGAGTCTGATAATATCTTTTGAACTATTAAGATCCTTCTATTTTAACATTTTCATTTTATATTCAAGGTGAAGCCCGAGAAAGTCTTTATACATATGACATGTTCATGATTAAAATTTTATGTTTAGATAAGTAAAATAATTATATTTAGTATACAAGTTTATTATTTTTACGCTACTAGTTAATCTCAAAAGCGAGATACAACTCGCGGCGCGAATCCTTTAGTTTTGACATTTTTGAACTATTTTGCCTCTATAGGAAAATTGTTCATATGTTTTATTAATAATTGTAGTATGATGTAATGCCTTGGATTAAAAAGGAAATGTTTGTGTTTAAACATATTGGACTACTTTGTCAAATATAAGTTAACTTGAATTTTCAAGTAATCTCTTTTTAATTACAAGGTTCGCATAATTAGTTTGGGTTAGTAAATCGCGATGTTACAACACCTTTGCATAAATTATTTTTTTTAATATTTTCTAAATTTTTGGGTACCCGCAGATATGCTTGGTACCCATGGATTCACGGGTAGCAGACCCGACATGTACCCACATGGATCTAGGGCCAAAAATAAAGCAGCAAGCAAGTCTGGGTATTGCACTACCCAACCCCATCTTGACAAATTATCTTCCCTACTTAGGCTTGATTTTCTTTTGTACTTTTGCATCGGCATTAATGCTTCATATTCATTCTCAAATCAACAGTTAATGCTTCATTTTTATTTAATTTTACTTATTAAGGAATAAAATTGTATTTTTTTCTTTTATGTGTTATAAGAGTTTATCTTACTCTTATATATCATTATGTGTTATAGAGAATCGAGACTTACATGGCTATTGAGGAAAAAAGTGTTTTGTTGGCTGAGGTGATTTTTAATTATTTAAGTATTAAGAGTGAAAAAACAAAGTCATCCTAGTTCGTCATCCCCACCTCAAGAAAGGATAGTTGTAGCCCTATATCTATTATAGTGTCTGAACTTAATGAGAGAGAAAAGCAAGATGTTGATTGTTTCCCTTTCTTCAACATTTCAAGAGTTTTATTAAAAACTTATAGGAAAGTTCTAAATTTATCATCATTTTTCTACCCACTTCAATAGAGAAAAGTAACATCTCTTGTATGCTACATCATCTCAAGGGAAATGTTAAAACCATTTTAATTTTTATCATTTAATGTTTACTATTTAATTTTAATTATTTAATTATAAAATTAGAATATTTGTTAGTATTATTATTTAAATATATAAAAATGAAACTTAACTAATTTACTATTATTTATATAAAAAATAAAATAAAAAACAAAAGAGTACAAATAAAATACTTGAAGTGACACATTGTAGTTGGTTTTTCGAGAACTATTAGATCTACGGTGACACAAAAATGGTTAGAAAGAGGGAATGTCCAATCCTACGGGCTCAGAAAATGATGGTCTCTCAAAGGGTGCACGGGCAGGTGTCTTGCTCGGATCTTGAACTAGGTTTAGAACTAACTAAAAACGAAGAGAGGGGGCTAGAATTCTATGCCTTTAAGATTCAACATATTTTCATTGTTATGAAACTCAACTCGAACTGACCGGTCCAATTTCTGTAACCAAGAACCACACACCTGACCGGTTTGAGTTGCTCTTCTAATTGGTTATGCACCAAAATGATACGAAAAGATTCACCTCTCTCAATTTGAGCATAAAACTAATGAGTTACACGATTGGATAGTTCGACTCGGTCATTGATAAGTGCCAAAAATACCTAATTTCAATACACTTTTCATGGCACTTATCCTATGCAAATCATGTAAAATCAACTTAATTCAACAATATTAGATAAATTGTCATATTTTGATTGCATATTTTTGTCCACATCTTTTCCAAATCTTTGTTTCTAGGAAAAATAAAGAGAAGAAAAAAATCGAGAAATAGTCAAGCAAGGAGGTGTCTGCATAAGCCACTATTGAGGCACACATGGCAAGCTAAGTGCTCACAAGCATGGGCCAACAACATGAAGTTGCTCACTAAGCAGTCTGGCGTGGACACACAGCACCACCCAGCTGACCTGGCACCAACTTGGCTCGGTCAGGTACAAGCCTTACGCGAGTAGACTCAAGCACGACACTAGCCAACCTGCAGAAGCAAGCAGCTCAATGTGCCCCTTGGGACCGCCGAGCTGAAACCACACACTTGACCTGAGCAGGACAAGTTGCTCAAGAAGGGAGCTCAACATGGTCACCTAAGTAGCCAGGCGGGCTAGACCCAACAAAGGGGGCAACTTAACTTAGCCACCAAGCAACCATGACATCATGCATGACCTCACTTGACAAGGCCTCTAAACACTTTTCACAATAGCTCACAATAGCCTAGTCAAGTAGCTCACAACTAGCTTTGGTGAGTCAACACCAAGCAGCTGACTAAGCTGCTTGGTCATGGACCAAACCCATGTTGAAGGGTTTGGTGTGCCCAGCGTGGATTAGGAAGGGGGCTAGGCGGTCACGGTTGCCTATAAATAGAGTCCCTCTCCCACTCTTCAAAGGCACTCAATTCAATTCCATTTCAATTCTACATTCTTCTTCTTCACTTCTTCTCTCTAGAAATTCTAGTCACATTTCTAATCTTGTTCTAGGTAAATTCTTATAAATTTGACTTAGAATTCAAGAGGAGAAAAGGAGATGGAAAATGTGATACAAAAACATGATTTTTTAATCTCATTTGGGTCCAAAAGCATCTCATCCTTGGATAGATGGCTTATGCTCCTATACATTGATTTGGATTATGGTGTAATTTTATTTATTTTCCTCATTTGTATCATCTTTTGATTTCAATACATTCAAGTTATTATTTTTGGTTAAGTTTTGATTCTTTGTGAAGTTCTTAATGCGGTTTTAGCTTGATCACCTAAAACTTGATTTAATGATCCAAAAATGTTTTTCTTCTTTAAGTGTTTGGCAAGTGAACTAAAAGGTATAACCTACACCTTATTTCACTTGCTATATCAAACATATATTCTAAGCAACTTATGTTCAAGGATAAATAATGCTAATGGAGATTGAAGTAGGGTGTGACAACCTACTCCGACGAGTGGCACTTCACTATTATTTAGTGTATTACATAAGGTTTGAAAATCATATTATCGTACTAAGACACTAGATGTAGGATTTAGAAATGGTGTATGAAATTTAACGAAAGTATAATGCATAACTTGTAATGTTTTTCAAAATAATTTGAGTCTAGATATAATTTCATGTTTCAAATCAATTTTCTCCTCAAGAATTTGTGAATATTAGTTTATGTTTCCTTTTTAATATTTTTATGCAACATTACTAAAAAATCATCAAAAAGTTGTTAATCATTATTTTTTCTATAATAAGCCAATATAATCTTCTTCTAATGCAATTCCCTTTGGTTCAACAAAACCTTATATTATACTACAATTGAATCTTGAAAAGAGATTCAAGTGTAACATAGTAAAGTGTTGACTTATAAATTTTATTTGTTGATTAAAAGATTCCTAAAATCATAAGTTCAAACCAATTCATGGTTTGTAACTTTGTACATAGGAATAATATGCACAATAGTGCAATCCAATCAATTGATTGTTACTTGACAAATAAAGAATGATGAATAATAATCTAACCACTAACATTTACTTTCTGTCATTAACTTTCTCCAACTAAGATTTACGTTCTCATTTACTTTCCGCAACTAACATTTACTTTCTGTCATTTACTTTCTGCAACTAACATTTACTTTCAGTCATTTACATTTCCGCAACTAACATTTATTTATTGTTTTATTCCTTATTCTTTATATCAACCCTTTAAAAGAAGTGGTACGGTTAATTGTATTCTTTTGTTCATTTTATTCTTTGATACCAACCTTTCATAAGAAATGGTATGGCTAACTTAATAAAATGAGACCGACCTTTATGGTATGGTTAAAAGGAACCCAAAAAGGGAGTAAATAAATAAAGTCACCAAATAAATAAGTTGTTCATCACTCATCATTCTAAAATAAAATAAACTTGCAATAACCAAGAATATTCTTTAAACAAAGTGACACGTTTTGTTGTTGAAGGGGCCATTCATAGCTTAGTGAAATCTCACTTTCAACAGTCATTCAATAATTTTAAAAGAGTGTTAACACGATATCATTTAGAGAGGTCAAGTTATTTATAATGGTAGTAATTAAAGTTGTTATTGTTAGTTTATGTTGTAACAAAACCTTGGTTGTTTATTTAAATTTAAAATTTATTTGTGCTCTTTCGTTGAGATTAAATTGTAAAACTATGTTGTTTGGTGATGTTCCCATCTTATATGTGACATTTTATTATATAAAGTCTCCCTCATTTGTTGTTTAACCAAATACTATTTTTAGTACATGTGTTTAACCAAATACTTGTGTAATATTAATTTTGTATATTTGAAATAAAATTTATTAAATACTTATATTTTATGAATTAATTAAAAATTTAATATGAACCGAGTCAACTAGTCTGAGTTTAATAATAATGTATATTTTAGAGGCGCTGAGTTTAATAATAATGTATATTTTAGAGGCGCTGATAAGATTTCATATATTTTTAAAGGATTATAGAATATTGATTTTTCCATCTTGCTGTTGTATGTAAATTGGGCCAAAAAATTAGATTTACCAATTCATTATTGAAGAGTAACACAAACTATTGAGGAATAAATTTTTTACTTTCCTAAATATATTTTATTCAAATTGATAGCATTTAATTTACTTTTCTAATTAATTGTAATCTCATTATATTATATTAGGGTGGGATAGGCGTCTTTTCCATCCCACATTCTTAGTTTATGATATAAGTATTCAATTTTCATATATTTTATTTTGGAGAATTGAAATGTGTTTTTTTGTATATAATATACTTTATATTATTTTTTTTATTATGTATAATTTATATTATGATTTTTTTATTGGATGTACTTTTTTTGGTTTCCCACAGGTATCCTCGCACTGGAGGCAATCATGTCCGAGCCGGGAACATCCACAGGTATGTGGGGCTAACTCTCCCAGCGAGCATTTTTCCATCCACAAGACTCGAACCCGAGACCTTGGTTAAGGGGAATCAAGCATGTACCACTTGAACCAAGGATGTACTATATATTATAGTTTTTGTATCTTTATTATAATGTCAAATTTTAGGTGAGACAGGAGGTTAATATATTGGTGGTTACGTATGATTATATGTTCTTTTATTTTTATCGTTCAGGCTAGCTTAGGGTCAAAATAAATTGTCATATTTATTTTTATGATAATCTCCTTGTTAAGGGAATAAGAATTCCCTCAACGGTGCGATATTTTACATGATTTTTATTTTACATGACAAAATTCCAAACAATATGTTATAATACAAACATGATACAAATCACAAGATTGTAAACAAGTAGAACATCCTAGGATAGGGTTCTAACATACAATAGACGCTCTTGGCAAGTTCTAGACTCCCTATAAGGTGCCCATATTGCATCTCTCTCCAATAGAGAAACTCAAATATTATGAAGTTAGAAACAGGAGACCAGCTCGAGCGGCTAACTCATAATAAGACGTAACAATATGAGTGGTCTACATCACCAACACTTAGAAGCGGCAAAGACCATGACCAGTGAGGCTAGCATCCCTTCTATTAAAAAAGGTATGACTAATACCAAGGTGTAGGGCATATGCGTGTGCCTAAAATGTGTACATGATATTTCACACAATAACAAAAATAATGCATACATAAAACATGCACCTAATATTTATAGCATATAATTCATACATACAATATATAATTATTAATTAAGCATGCAATTCATATTTATAACATACAATTAATAATTAAGCATGTAATTCATATTGATATCATATCATACGATTTTCGGCTATACGACTTTGTTTAGAGTCGCCACTACATTTTATAGTTAAAAATGTAGAAAAATCTTTAAGCACAATTACCTTGGGCTTTTGGATTTTTGATATCCAGGTTTGGGAGTCGATTACAAGGTAGGGAAGGTATTAGCATCCTACCCGCCCGCCTTGACCAGTACCCTTTTTTTTTTAAAACAAAGGTGTCAACACACCTGGAAATATATTAAGAATAGAGCAAACATTACAAACCCCTAAACCTATAGTTAGGGAGAAGCAACAAATTTCTATGAAAATCATGCAACAAGAAGGAAGGGGGGACTCCCACCAATAGTCCAATTTAAATTTGACACCAAAATTCGCCAATCTATCCGCACAAACATTCCCTTCCCTAAAAATATGGGACACTTGCACTTGCATATCCATCATTAACCGAGTGCATTTGTTCATGAGGTTGCTTAACCTCCAAGGCATCGGTTTAGTGCCCTTGAATATGTCCACCACTGCAGTTGAGTCACACTCTAACCAAAAAAAAAACCAACCTTTAGAGTGAGCCATTTGAATAGCCATAATTGCAGCTAGAACTTCAGCAAAAAGAAAGTCTTGAATGTTAAAGTAAGAAGCAAAGCAACCCAAGCACTTTCCCTTGCCATCCCTGAAAATGGCACCAACCCCTGCATGCCCCGGGGATCCCTTAGCTGCACCATCTGTGTTTATCTTCACCCAACCCATCAAGGGCATAGCCCAATTGACCTCAGTAATTGAAGGAGCCTTGCTGTACTTGCAATTCACTTGGAAAGCTCTTAGGATTGAGAATTCCAGCAGGGAGGACTTAGCACAGCATTTGGTGAAGTTGCCTGTGAAAGAAGTATTCAACTTGATCATCTGAATTGCTTTGGCAAAGCTGATTGAAGTGTTATCAAATCTAGACTTATTTCGGCAGAGCCAGATAACAACAATTGAGTTCACAATGGCATAAAGTAACACCTGCTTCAATTGAGGACTCCATTGAGTGGAAATGGACAAGATGCTCTTGAGAGAAGCATGATCAATGCAGTAACCGAATTGAGTGCTTAGCCATGTCCAGATCAGCTTAGCAAAACCACAGTTGAAGAAGAGATGTGCAAAAGACTCCTCATTGGAACCACACAGATTTCACATAGAAGGCAGAACCATTCCCCTCAGCTTCAAATTGTCATCCGTTGGCATTCTGTTATTGTAGAGCCTCCAAGTAACAAAAGACTTGGAAGGAGGAATAGACATGGACCATAGACTGTTGCACATGTTGTCTTGTTGTTGAGGAGCTTTGGTGAATTTATAAGCATCTTTGGAATTTAGAATCCCATCATTGGTGTGCATCCAGGCCAACTTATCAGGCAGGTGAGAGGCATGAATAGGGGTTCTTAATATACGATGACAAATCTCAGGATGAATCCTAGTCAACCAAGCTGGAATTATCCAAGCAGAGTCTTAAATGAAGTCAGGAATCTTGGCTAAGAGAGCAGAGGAAATTTGATTGGGGATGCCAAGGAGGTCAACTAAGGTTTTACCTAGCCAATTATCCCTCCAATATCTTATGCTTCTCCCATTGCCCAACAACCAAATAGAATTCTCTATGATGACATGCCAATGCTTCCTTATGCTAGGCCATATGGAAGATTTGATGTAGGAAGTCTTAGGCTCTTTATTCCTGCAAAATCTACTCCTGTAGTAGTTAGCCCACTCCTGCTGAGAGGAGTGCATCTCCCAAGCCAATTTAACCATACCTGCCTCATTTAACACCTTGATTGATCTTATCCCAAGCCCACCCTCTTTGATTGGGCAGCAGACTTTGTGCCAAGCAACTGTTACTAGCTTCTTGACCTTAGTACCACCAGACCAGATGAAATTCCTTATGCAACAATCCAATTTTTTCAGCAAATTGACAGGCCAACTATAGATATGAAAGCTATACACTAGCATACTGTGGATTATGGACTTAACAAGCTCCACTCTGCCCATAAGAGAGAGGCAACAGCCTTTCCACTTGGCCAACTTATTAATAATCATGTCTGCTATTGGCTGCAAATGAGTAGTTTTTGGTTTACCTTTGAACACAGGGACCCCAAGATAATTGAAAGGCAAGCTTCCAGCTCCAAAACCCAACCAGGAAGTTAACTTTCCAATTTTTCTAGCATTAGCCTGAGTAGAGTAGAACTTACACTTGCTGAGATTGAGACATTGACCAAAAACTTTGGCATAGTCATTGAATAAGTCCTTGACTGCTAACAATTCTCTCTTCATTCCTCTGCAGAAGACCAGAATGTCATCAGCATATAGAACATGACTAGGGGTTGCAATTCTAGGTCCAGCAATTGTTCTAAATTCCCCCTTATCCAGCAACTTAGTTAGCCCTCTGCTTATCACTTCTTCAGCCAAACAGAAAAGAAGAGGGGAGAGGGGGTCCCCTTGCCTAACACCTCTCTTGCAGCTAAAGTACCCAACAGAGTGACCATTCACAGAGATAGAGAGCTTAGCAGATTTTAGGATAACTTCAATCCAGTGAATGAAAGAATTGGCAAACCCAAAGGCCTTAAGAGTGTCCATAAGGAACCTCCAATCAATAGTATCAAAGGCTTTCTTGACATCTAGCTTGATTGCTAAATTTCCACCAAGAGTTTTGTGATCAAGGAGATTAATTGCCTCTGAAGCTATACATATTCAATCATGTATGTGCCTATCTTTGATGAAGTCTCTTTGGTGCTGAGATATAATTGTAGGAGCAATTTTAGCAAGCCTGTCAGCCAAGACATTGGTGATTATTTTAAATTGGAAATTTGCTAAAGCAATTAGCCTGAAATCCTCAATTTTATCTATCGAGGGGAATTTGGGAATTAGAACAAGGTTATTAGAGTTGAGATTAGGAAGAATCCAACCCTGAGTGAAAAACTGCTTCACAGATTGAGACACATCAGGCCCAACTATGTCCCAAAACTCCTGAAAGAAGTAACCACCAAACCCATCAGGGCCAGGAGCACCCTCTCCATTCATAGCAAACACAGCATCCCTGATCTCATCTTCCAAAGGAATCTTAGAAAGCATAGTATTGTCCTCCTCAGTAACCAACTTAGGAATCACATAGTCAATGAGGTTGCTAGGCTGAGTTACATTTTCAGAAGCATACAAATTTAGGAAGTAGTCTAGAACATGATTATCAATATCTTGTCTATGGAGCAGAGTTTCATCTCCCTGTCTAAGAATGCACATAGACTTGGTTGCATACCTGATCTTAGCAATGTTATGGAAGAAGGCTGTATTCCTATCACCACTGACTTGCCAATTCAATCTAGACTTCTCTTTCCAGAACTCCTCCTCAGCAATTAAAGCAACTAGCAAGTCTTTTTGAGTCGGGTCCTCTTGAGTCATGAGAGTGTCAGATTGACCCTCATTGGTAATTCTAAGCTGCAAACCCTCAAGTTGAGAGAAAGCCTCCTTAACCCTGATGTGAATATTTCCAAAAACATCTTTGTTCCAAACTTTTAGGATGGCCTTGAGGCCTTTAAGCTTGCTAGCCAGGATATACATAGGACACCCCACCACCCTATTAGCCCAGTGAGTCTCAATCACCCCTCTAAGGCTCTCATGCTTCAACCACATTTTATGGAACCTGAACTGAGATTGGAATGTAGCAGCTTCATTGCAGAAACCAAGCATAATAGGGTGGTGATCAGAGGCAGATCTAGGCAAAGTGCAACAATAAATTTGTTGCCAAATAGTCATTCAATTATCATTGCACATTGATCTATCCAGCCTTTTTTCAGTATGAGCCAAGCCTCTTCTTCTATTAGTCCAAGTGAATTCTGCTTCCCTAGTTAGAATATGATGCAAGTTGCCATCATCAGAGAATTTCTTAAAGTCCTCACAAGCAATTCTATTAGGCAAGTAAGAACCTTTGCATTCATTGGCTCCCTGAACAGAGTTAAAGTCCCCAATGCAACACCAAGGCCCCTGATTTGCAGAGATTAGAGACAAGATCTCAGACCAAAGAGCCCTTCTCATTATGTAATTTGCGTGAGCATACACTGCACAAATGAAAGCCAATTGATTATCCTGCATCAAGGAAATGGATATTTGTTGAGATGTGTTGGAGATGACTTGAGGATTGATACCCTCACGACAAGCACCCCATATATTAGGAAGTAAGCTACCCCTATCATTCTCAATAAAAGGCTTCAGCTTTAAAGCAGACCAAAACAAAGGGTTGATTTTATTCAAAGGAACCATGGGCTCAAAAATGAAAACAACATCTGGCTTATTGATAGAGCAAAGCTTTTTAAAAACTAATCTAGTTTTGGGATTTCCCATTCCCCTACTGTTCCAGTAGATCACCTTCATTTGGAAACATTTAGGAAGCCACCCCTACGGGTAAAATGAACCTTTTCCAGGCTTTGCTTCTGTCTCAATTTTTCTTTCGAGATTTTGACAAAACTTTTGTGTATGTCCCCTCCTTAGCTGTGTTGCTATCCTCCAATTCCTTAGTGATGTCCTCCTCCTCATCTGCCCATAGCCTCCCAACAATTCTAGTCTCTTTTGCTGCCAAGACATTGTTCCTCTGACCATGTTGTTGAACTATGTAGCTTTCTTCTGGAATGAGTTGAATGCTAGAATGGACCTCATTCTCCAGAGATTCCTCCACTCTTGTGTCCCTAATATCATCATCTGAGGAGCTCTGAAGTTCACAAGCCTCCTCATTCGGGGGAATACCCTCCTTTTGGGCTTGCTGTGGTTGAAGATTAACATTGTTCTCAAACTCCAATTCAATAACCAGGTCATTTTCCGGAGTGTCCTTTGCCACCTCCTTCATCTTATCAAGCTCAGAGCTATTGTTCCTCACTTTATGACCATTGCTTGGAGAAGGGCCCTTCTCAGGTATTGTCTTAGGATTTTTTCCTAGCGAAGTGTCTTTCTTGAACCTTGGAAGATCCACTCCTGCTTCCTTATTTCTCCTGCAGTTTGAGATAAGATGACCAATAGCTTGACACCCTGAGCAGAAGTCTGGGAGATTTTCATACTCAATGTGAACAAAGAAAGTAAAGCCTTCTCTTTCCACCAATATTTGATTAGGCAGAACTCCTTTGAGGTCAACATCCACCAAAATTCTGGCAAAGTGTCCAGATGATCTACTAGAAGTTGCATCATCCAGAGATATTGGAACACCCAAACCCTCAGCAATAGAGAAGATCCTAGCACTCCAATACTCCAGAGGTAAACCCAAGATCCTGACCCAACATTGTGAGTGAGACACCTTCTAAAGAGTTGGATTGAAATCAGGGGACCAAAGTGAAAGCCTAAGGAATCTTGACTTTAAGCTCCAAGACCCTACAGCATAGATTGACCTCATATCCTCAACTGATGCAAATGAAAAATCATAGAACCCTCGACCCAGCGATATCATGCTCCATGTTCTAGAGGGTTTGAAGCTTTGTTCTCAGCTCAGTGCATTTAAGGGGCGAGTCTCCTTTAGAAAGGATTAGCCTGCCTTGAAGGTGGGTTTTACACCTTTGAAGACCCGCTTGGTACTCCTCTTCCGGTATCTTAATAGCAATAGCGTCTCCCTTGATACATGGTTGAGGCAGCTGGGAGATTGAAATGTCACACGTTGCCTTGATAGCTTGAGCAAAGGATTTGTTCTTGTGCACTTCCGAGATTGTTGGAACTAGATCTGAAACCTTGGTGGCCACTACCTCAGCAGATTCATCCAGATTGGCCAAACAGGACCATGGGATAGTTGTTTTTTGATTTAGAGGTTTCGTCCTTGTAGTTCCACGATTATTGGAGTTTTTCATCATTGTGTTTCCAAGAATGTTGGAGTTCATCATCACTATGTTTCCCAGATTGTTGGAGCTTGTCACTATCTTACTTCATGCCCTAGTAGAGCTTGGTGAACCCATTTTATGCACTACAAGTTTTGAGCAGTACCCTTCATTAAAATATATGACTTTATTATTATTATTATTAAATTTTATGATTAATTATTTATCTTTATTATTATGTCTGACAAGATTGACTTTGGTCCTACGTACCCCTATTAAGGGGATCAAGGCTTACGTAGTTCTTGAGTAAAAAAACATTTGTTTGTTGGGTATTTTAATTAAGGACGGAAGTGGCGTAGCACGATCGACCGAAGGATGAGTTGAGAAGAAAGAAGCCCTCAGGGCGACCGTCTCTCCATCCTTTATGTGGTTGGCAAAATTTATTAATGAAAATATTTACTTTTGTGTATTTATGAAAAAGTGTTTTAATTGATTATTAATTTAATTGAAAAATGGTTTATTTTGGGATTTTGTTAATTAATCGAGTGAAGAGAAGCGGTGTAACGCGACCGTTCAAGGATGATATGAGGACAAAAAGTGTTAACACAACCTCCCTCCATCCTTTGATTAATCCCCAAAAAGTTATAAATTTTTTACAAGCAATAATAATAATAATAATAAGATACGATTTGTAACCTCACTATTAAATTCTTTAAAACATTTTATTTGTTTAATGAAAGGGAGAAAACATTTAATTTAATAAAAAACTTATTTCATTCACTTGACATGAAAATAGGCAAGGTACTACCGTTTAGTGATTGTTGAGTTGTTGGGGGCATCATAATTGTAAAAATGGAAGGAATATTAAAGGAGATTATATAAATAATAATATTTATCTTATAGTCAAAACAGTAAACACATTATGATAGTAAAGTTTGTTGTTGTTTTTATTTTGTTTTTTTAAACTAAATAAAATAAAGAAAAATGCAATGTAATTAATACTAAAGCCAATATACATGAGAGGTACCTACCGGGATCCAAAGACAACACTTATGATTCACGCACTAACTGAGATGGTCGAGTGATGGGACCATGGATGAGGCCGCACTACTTGGCACAGACCGAAAAATGGAGGGATTGGTAGAGTGCAGCAAACCAGTCTTGAACAATGCCGTAAATTTAGCTTTATTCTCAAAGCTATGAAAACCAAAAAAACTCACTTTTAATTTCCAGAACCATAAAAGTAAAATGAGTGGCTTCTTTCTTATTATAAACTCAAATGCAAAAGAACCATCCACCCTTTTGGTTTTTATGTTGGGTCAAAGGTTTTGTTTGATGAAAGAACGTTGGAGTGTGTTTATCAGCAAAGAAGACAAAGAAACTGAGAGGAAAGATAAGTTGTTTTTGGGTATGAAAGAGTGAATAAGATTTGAGATGTTATGATAAACATGTTTGGCCTTAAGATTTACAATTTACCTTCTTCTCCTATCTTTATATTACCACTAATGTGTATTTGTGGGTGAGAAAGAGAAGATGCTTGTCTTACGGTGAGAGAGGAAGAGATGATGTGAGAAAAATGGGTAGGATTTAGGTGGGCTAGAGTTGATGACTTTGAATGAGACCAAAGCCACTTCTCATAAAAGCAAACTTTTTCTCAACGTGAAAGTATATTTTTTTCTCAACATGAAACCATATTCGGAATTCTATTATTTTTTATTTAAAAAGTTTTGGGCTTTTTTGGGCCGGACAAAAATGGGTGTTCACAACTGCCCCTCTTTAATTTTTACTTACCTGATAGCAAGCAAACTAAGGTTTGAGAGGTATCATGGTAAGTAACCAGTAAAGAAGTGAACGCTATTTTGTCGAGGCTCGGAAAAAGGCCATTTGGAAGATACTAAATTTTGATGAATCATATTGATGCTTTGCTGGTAGACCAGGGATTTGTTGAAGCAGTTCATGTGCTTGTCGTGATGAACTAGGGATTTGTTGAGGCAGTTCCCACGT
Source organism: Lupinus angustifolius (assembly GCF_001865875.1). Lineage (NCBI taxonomy): Eukaryota > Viridiplantae > Streptophyta > Magnoliopsida > Fabales > Fabaceae > Lupinus > Lupinus angustifolius. The sequence continues at coordinate 15,890,048 of NC_032015.1, read as the reverse complement.
TTTCCATGATGGACCAGGGATTTGTTGAGGCAGTTCCCGCGTTTGCCATGATGATTCATGGATTTGTTGAGGCAACTGTGTTGTAAAAATGATTCAGGGATTTTCTGAGGCACCTGTGCTGCCATAAAGAGTCAAGGATTTGCTAAGGCACCCTTGCTGCCATAACGAATCAGGGATTTGCTGAGGCACCCGTGCTGTCTTAAGGAATCATGGATTTGTTGAGGCATCCGTGCTGCCATAAGAAATCAGGGATTTGCTGAGGCACTTGTGCTTCCATAAGGAATCAGGGATTTGCTGAGGCACCCATGCTGTCATAAAGAACCAGGGATTTGTTGAGGCACCCATGCTGCCATAAGGAATCAGGGATTTTCCGAGGCACCCGTGTTGCCGTAAGGAATCAGGGATTGGCTGAGGCACCCATGTTGCGATAAGGAGGTTTTTTTTTGTGAAGCTAGAAAATTCACTTGCATAATGTAATATTCCGCCTCGATTGTTATTGCATACGTTGTTTAGAAATGTATGTTGAGATGTATGGTTTTGTTTGTTTATGTTTATTAGAGGGAAGATGTAGAGATGCATGTTTGAATGTTTGGTTATATGTAATGCAATGATTTATTTGCACTTATTGGAAAAATAGTATAGGGATTCATGTTTGAATGTTTGGTTATATGCAATGCAATGTTTTGTTTGTTTGTTTGTTTGTGCTTATTAGAAGAATAATATATGGATGCATGTTTGAATGCTTGGTTATATGTAATGCAATATTTTGTTTGTGTGTTTGTTTGTTTGTGCTTATAGGAAGAACAATGTGAATATGCATGTATGAATGCCTAGTTATATGCAATGCATTGTTTTGTTTGTTTGTTTGTACTTTTTAGAAGAATAATATAGGAATGCATGTTTGAATGCTTGGTTATATGCAATGCAATATTTTGTTTGTGCTACAATGATTGGTATATGAATGTGACAATGCATTGATAAATATAGTTATGCTTTAATGTATGAACTCTTGTCTTCACTCAGGAATCTACAACTTAGATTCTCCAACAAGTTGCCCTAGTTTGGGTGATTGATGATATGCAGTAGCAAGTCTTCAAGTTTAGGTGTTCATTTAATTTTCCCTAATTTTTGCCCAGAATACCATATGTAGGCATCTTTCGGGAATTCTCTCATTTTATAACGATCTCAAGTCGCCTTTGTAGGTTTTCGACTTAGGACCACTCACCTTTTTATGGGTTGCCCGTATGGGTTTTCAACCTAGCACTCTCTTTTTCCTTCTTTTTTTTCCTTATTTTTCTTTTCTTTGAACACCCTTAGATGTCTTGACTTCATGGAAAGTAGAAGCTTTGAACAATTAGTAGTTCTTTCTTCAAGAGGCTTGATGATCAAAGATCTTTCTTGTATCTGATTGAGAGATTTTAACTTCTTGTCATTGATTCAACTAATACAATCATGAGAAATCACTTCTGCATTGCTCCAGTTTTGGGCTCCTTTTAATTTTTCACAAGAAAATGGAATCAACCCAAAAACTACCATAGTTTTGGTTTCTTCTGACTTTCCACTAGAAAATATGATCAACACCAAAATTTGCCCCAGATTGGTCTTCTTGTGACTTTACACCGCCCTAGTGTAAGATAATCCGAGTCATTCTTATATCCATATTGATTTGGTAAGCTTAGATTGTCAAGTTCTAGGCCATGAATCATCTTAAAATCTGCCCCAGTTTGAGAAGCTTCCAATTTTCCTTTACCTTTATTGCTCTTTATTTCATGCATAACTTTTTTCTAAAACAATGATCATGCAAATTTTGGTAAGTGTTCGGGCTATGAGTGGTGATGTGGTAGTGATGATAAAATTTGGGTTTGGCTTAGGTAGATATGGTGGTGATGATGATGATAAAATTCAATTTAGGTTTAGCTAATGTAGATATGATGATGGCTATGATAGAATTGAATTTGCCTTTGGCTTTAAGAGTGATGGTGAACGTATGAAAGAGTGAATAAGATTTGAGATGTTATGATAAACATGTTTGACCTTAAGATTTACAATTTACGTTCTTCTCCTTTCTTTATATTACCACTAATGTGTGTTTGTGGGTGAGAAAGATAAGATGTGTGTCTTAAGGTGAGAGAGGAAGAGATGATGTGAGAAAAATGGGTAGGATTTAGGTGGGTTAGAGTTGATGACTTTGAATAAGACCAAAGCCACTTCTCATAAAAGCAAACTTTTTCTCAACTTGAAAGTGTATATTTTTTTTCTTGTTTAAGCATCCTCCCCCCTTAAAAGTGTTATTGCCTTTCTCCTTTTATAAAATGGATTTTTATAATGTTAGGGATAAACTCACGGCTCACTTCCCTATAGACTAGGTAACTCCCCCCATAATCAGAAACTACCCTCTAATACTAAAATCAATTTATTTTTCATTTTTTATTATTTATTTGTTCTAAAACTAAATTACTATATTTATTTTTTGTGTGATTTTTGAAATAATTATATACTCATTTAAAAAAAATCATAGTAGAAAAAGTGTTGTTTAGGCTTTGTTATTTTGGTTAACCTAATCACTTGGATTTAGGAACCTTAACAACTGGTTTAGTTTTATTATTTTTAGAAAACCATCTTCGGAATTCTATTATTTTTTTATTTAAAAAGTTTTGGGCTTTTCTAGGCCAGACAAAAATGTGTGTTCATATTATAGAAATTAAAAAGTGTTAAAGACAAAAAAAGAAAATTAGAAATGAATCATGATGGTAGTTACCCCATACAATCAAATCTCTATTATCTATATATATCTATACTATATATAAAGCCAAAACTTGAAATAACTTCCCTCATGGTGTAATTTTCATTTCCTATATTGCCTTTAACATTATTTAATTTTTACAAAAAAACTATATAATCCTAAGCAACTACCACCAATATATTAATTAACCACATATCTCACCTTAAATTAAACATTATCATAAACACACAAAAATATAATATAAAGTACACCGAACACAACAAATACATTTTAGTTCACAAAAATGAAATATATAAAAATTGAATATGTAGTATCACACAATATTCACCGGCGGGCATGAAGTGTCTGTACACACTAGTACTATATAAAGGCGAAATATATATATATATATATTATATATAAAGTCAAAACATCTTATAATAACTACTACATAGTGTAGTTTTTATTAGGGTTTTAAGCTATACCCTGGCTATTTCGAGAAGGAATGTTAACAAAAAGAACACTTTGCTAGGGTTCTTCTTCTTCTTCTCCAACTTTCTTGGAAGCACTTTAATGGCCACAATGCACGTTGATACGCCCCTCATCCCTTGGAACTTCTTAGGTGACACTGAAATCTCTCCTGTGAAGTCAAACCCAACGCCTTCAATCCACATGAAGAAGTCATTTGCTCAAGCTTTAAAAAACTCAAATGATATTGCACTCTCCCAGCTTCCCCAACCTTGCATCAAAGGTGAAGCTATTGCGATAAAGATTCCTGAAGAGGACTATCAAGAAGGTGTCAAGAGATGCAAAACCCACCTACATGGGAGGCTCATCCTATCTAAAGGGGATACCCTTCTCAGGTTCGAAGATATTAAGGCTAAACTAAGCTCTTTATGGGGTAGCATAGGGAAATGGAGCATGATATCCTTGGGACGGGGATATTATGATTTCTCATTCTCATCCCTGGAGGATATGCGAAGTGTTTGTGCCGTATGGGCTTGAAATCTACGTCCAGGTTTCCTTAGATTATATCTATGGACCCCTGACTTCAATCCAGCATTGCAGAAGTTCTCTCATGTTCAATGCTGGGTAAAAATAATAGGTCTACCTCAAGAGTATTGGAGCCCTAGAATCATTTTCTCTATTGCAGGGGGGATAAGAACACCAATCTCCCTTTATGATGCTACAAACAATCGGGCTTTTGGAAACTTTGCAAGGGTGCTAGTTGATATGGATCTGAAATCAGAGTTTCCTAACTAGATCCTAGTGGAAAGAAAAGGTTATGCCTTCTTTGTGGAGCTTGAATATGAAAAGCTCCCTCAGTTCTGCACAGGTTCCCAAACCATAGGTCATCTGCATTCTAATTGCAGGAAAAAAATGAAGGAGGTACCTGCTAGTGTCCCCTGCCAAAAAAGAAGCAAACGACAGAGAAGGTTTTAAAAAAGAACACTGACAAGGATTTTGTAATAAATCTGGAAATAAACCACAATGAAGAGATTAATCTCCAAAAGGTCACAAGAGTTGAGGATACTCCAATGACACATCAATCTGATAGTGAAACTATGGAGGATATAGCTGACAATGAAGCAACTATGGTTGAGGACTCTTTAGCTGGTTTAGAGCAACATGTTCCTACTGAACAAATGGTTGGAATTGAGCTCAATGAGGCAGTGGAGTATCAAGTGGTTGAAGAAATGAGTAATCCTAGAGCTGCTAATGACATGAGATTGCTTGGCAGGCTTTGGGCTGATGAGGGTATTGATGAGGAAGTGGATGATGAAAGTAGGTTCACAAATGTTATCTCCAGATCTCAAAAGAAAAAAACAGAAGAAAAAGGATAAGTTGGAAAAGGTTCATAACACCCAAAGGGGCAGCTATTTAACCTCAAACCAATGATAGTGTTGTATTGGAACTGTAGGGGATTAGAGAATCAAAAAACTCAATTGGTGTTAAAAAATTTGTGTTCTTCTCATAAACCGGATTTGGTTTTCTTATCTGAGCCAATGATAGACAAGACTAGCATTCCTCAATGGTTTTGGACTTCTTTGAATCTCAAGCTCTTCTTCGAAAATGATAGAGGTCCCCTAATTCCCTCTATTTGGGGGCTTTGCAAGATGCATCTTGCTCCAACAATAATCTCTAACTCCTTCCAGCAGGTTTCTATGGTTATCTCTATTGATGGTAAAGACTTGTTTATTGCTGCTATCTATGGTTGTACTAGTCAATTGCTCAGAAGAATTCTCTGGGAGGAACTCAAGTTATTGATTCTTGCTAACCATGGTCCTTGGTGCTGTGTTGGTGACTTCAATGTGGTGTTGGGTAATCATGAGTGCAGAGGAATGAGGCTAACTCCTTCTAGCCCATGTGCTGATTTCAAAAACTTCACTGATTCTACAAACCTCATTCACTTGCAGACAAGAGGCTCTGCTTTTACTTGGTTTAATAGAAGAAGAGGAAATGCCCTAACAGAGAAAAGACTGGATAGAAGTTTGTGCAACAAGGAATGGATTGATTCTTGGTCTCAAGTGGCTTACTGTACCTTACCCAGAATCTCTTCTGATCATCATCTCATCTTGCTAAGCTCTGATAATGGTCAATTAGGGGTCCCAGCTCAATTCAAATTTCAGAAAATGTGGTTACACCACTAGGATTGTTCTAGACTGGTGGAGGAAGTTTGGCAAAGAAGCATCTCTGGTTGCAGTATGTCTATCTTGTCTCGGAAGCTAAAGTTGCTGAAGAAAGAGTTCAAGGTTTGGAATTTTGAGGTCTTTGGTCTGGTGATTCATAAGGTGAAATTGGCTTTAGATGCAGTGGCCCTTATCCAAGACAATATTGCTATGAATGGCCCTAATGATGAAAACTTGGAGGATGATAGAGTGGCTCAACATGCTCTCATGCAAGCCTTAACAATTGAGAAAGAGTTTTGGAGACAAAAATCCAGACTCAACTGGTACACCAGTGGAGACAGGAACACTAGTTTTTTCCATAGAGTCACTAAGATCAAGAACTCTACCAAGTCTCTAACAATGCTCAGATCAGGTGGCTCCTTAATCACTGATCAATCTGCAATGGAAACCTTGGTGTTGAAGCACTTCAATGATCTTTTTGCTGCTCCTAATTGCATTGTGCAGAATGATATGGTTAACACTGTAGTTCCTACTATGATTAATGATACTGATAACTCCAGAATCTCTGCAATTCCTTCTTATGAGGAAATCAAGTCTGTTGTCTTTGATATGAATGGGGATGGAGCTCCAGGACCTGATGGCTTTGGTGGTAGCTTCTATCAAGCTTTCTGGAATATAGTGGGTCCTGATGTGTGTAGAGCCACTCTGCAATTCTTCACTCAAGATTACATCTTACCCAACTTGAACTCTAACAATGTGGTGCTCATACCAAAAGTCATAGGAGCTGATAAAATGGATGATTTTAGACCAATTGCTATGGTCAATTTCCAATTCAAGATCATTTCTAAAGTGCTTGCTGATAGGTTGGCTAGCATTGCTCCTAAGATTATCTCAACTCAGCAAGGAGGATTCATCAAAGATAGGCAAATCAATGATTGTATCTGACTAGCTTCTGAGCCAATAAACCTCCTGGATCACAAAATTTTTGGTGGAAACTTAGCCATTAAAATTGACATCAAGAAAGCTTTTGGCACCATTGATTGGGATTTCTTGTTGCTTACTCTTCAAAAGTTTGGCTTCAACCACAAGTTCAGAAATTGGATTAAAATCATTTTGGACTCTGCCAGGTTATCCATTAATGTGAATGGTAAAATGGTGGGTTTTTTCAAATGCACAAGAGGTGTGAGGCAAGGAGATCCTTTATCTCCTCTTCTCTTCTGCATTGCTGAAGATGTGCTTAGTAGAGGGTTGTCCAAGCTGTTGATTGAGGGGGAAATTAGCACTATTGAGGGACCAAAGGGCATTAAAACTCCTTCTCATGTCCTCTATGCCAATGATATCTTCATATTCTGCAAAGGGAAAAAAAAAGAGCTTCTCAAAATTAGGCAATTGCTTAATAATTACTCCAATGTCTCGGGTCAATGTGTTAATGCTGCTAAGAGTAAGTTCTACTCCACCAATTCTTCTCAAAGGAAAATTGCCTCTATAGCTCAGGTGCTTGGTTTTTCTTTTGGTAGTTTGCCATTAAACTACCTAGGAGTGCCTATTTTCCTTGGAAAACCAAGAAGGATCTATCTGCAAAGGATTGCTGATAAGATAATTAACAAGTTAGCCACTTGGAAAGGGATGTTGCTTTCCATCATGGGCAGAATTGAGCTGGTTAGATCTATAATTCAAAGCATGTTGCTGTACAGCTTCAAAATCTATGCCTGGCCTAGCTCTCTGCTTAAGCACATTGACAATTGCATAAGGAATTTTGTTTGGTCTGGAAATATTGAGGTGAGGAAGCTGGTCACTGTGGCTTGGAAGAATGTTTGCCTGCCTTTCAAGGAAGGAGGCTTGGGCATTAGATCTTTGAAAAAGATAAACCATGCTGCCTTGTTAAAGCTTTCTTGGGAAATGGTCAGCTCTAATCATGAATGGGCAATCTTCTTTAGTGATAGATTTGGATCTAATCCTACTCCCTCAAACAGATACTTCAAGTCCTCAATCTGGTCTGCTATCAAGGCTAATTGGCATGCCCTGCACCTGAACTCTGTTTGGATAATTGGTAATGGTCAAAAAACAAACTTCTGGCTTGACAACTGGTTAGGGGAACCTCTAGTGGATACTCTTAACATTCCTCTGCAATTCCATAAGCATTTGAAGGCTTCTGTGGCTGATTTCATCAGTAATGATGCTTGGATCATTCCTCAAACTCTGATCACTAACTATCCTAATCTCACATCTCAGATTTGCAGCAGCATTCCAAACTCTGAAACTGATAAATTGGCTTGGAAAAGTTCTACTGATGGGGTATTATATGCTAAGGATGCTTATCTTCATTTCAATCCTGGCTCAGTCCAACACAATTGGGGTAAAATCATCTGGTCTGCTGCTATTCCTCCCTCAAAATCTTTCACAACTTGGAGATTACTCAATAACAAGATGCCTACTGATGAAAAATCTCAAGAGAAGAGGCTGTGTTATGGCTTCTATTTGTAACCTATGCAACAAAGATGAGGAGACTGTTTGCACTTGTTTTTCAATTGCCCTTTTTCAGTTTCTGTGTGGAATTGGTTGAGTTCCACTCTGGATACTGCTCTGGACATTTCATCCATAACAAACCTGTTGAAGTTGACTCAAAGGAAGTGGAGTGACCAAGTCAAGCATGTAATCACAGCTTCCATAATTCATGCTATAAGCTCAATCTGGTTTTGCAGGAACCAAGCTAGATTCAACAACACTATTATCTCCTTACCTATAGCTTTGTCTAGGATAAAGTTAGGCATCTCTTTGTCTGGAAACAATTCCAAGGCCTATGCTACCAACTCCATTACTGACTTTGCTCTTCTAAGACACCTTCAGGTTAAAATAAATTACTCTAAGGCTCCTAAAATAATAGAGGTAATTTGGTTGCCCCCTACTCAAGCAACTGTCAAAATCAATACTGATGGTGCTGCTAGAGGCAGCCCTGGTCCTTCAGCTGGTGGTGGCATTTTCAGAAATCATGAGGGACAAACTATGTCCTCTTTTGCTTGTTTTAATGGCTGCAATGATGCTCTCTTTGTGGAACTCAATGCTGCTACGCTTGCTGTCAGATTTGCTCATGGAAAAGGTTGGCACAACATTTGGCTTGAGTGTGACTCAATGATAGTGGTGGACATCTTCTATGATAGAGCCAATCCCCCTTGGAATCTCTTAAGCAAGTGGAATCAATGCACAAGGCTCCTTTCTTCAATGAATTGGGTAGTTACTCATATCTATAGGGAGGGAAACAATTGTGCTGATCAACTTGCTAATTTTGGTTTAACTATCCAAAACATAGTTTGGTGGAATCATGCCCTAGTTTTATATTGGAGGAGGTTAATAGGAATCGTTTAAATCTTCCTAACTTTAGATTTGTTTCTTAGTTTCTTTCTTGTTGTTCTTCTCCATGGTTTAATATAATTGTTTGGTGCCTTGGCACTGTTGCTTAAAAAAAAAGTTTTTCTTACATATTTTGTCATTTTAATTAACTATTATTACAATATTTTCTCATACAATAAAAAAATATTAATGGAAGTTAGAGGAAATTATATACACCAAAAATATTAAACCACCAATGCAATTTTTAATGTAACTTTTAGTAATATCCCAATTTATTTTACAAAATTTCTATTAGTTAAATTATAATATCATATACACTCACTCAACACAAATAAATATGATATAATTCTCTAAAATAAAATATATAAAAATTAAATATTCATTAGGAAAATAAGAATGCATATCAGCAAGCACATAATATCTATCTATACACTAGTATATATAAAAGCAAAACATGCTTTGCATTTATATTAGACATGCCAGTACTTATTAGCATGTGCTTATACATTATTTGGAAAATTTACCGTTATACTCTTTATTTATATAAATTATGGAAACATATATTCCAGGGATGAAATCAATTCAAATATTAAATTATAGTAAAAGTAATACTATAAATTAGTTTGTATGAATTCTCATTTATTTGAGAGAACAAATATCATTTAAAATCTTTGACTAAAAACAAAATTTATATTTATATTTCTTGTGGACAACCTTTAATTTAGTTTCTTTAAATTTATATTTTTAAAAATCTTTAAATAAGAAATTTTAACAACTCATAACTTTCTTTGATTTTTCTAATGCAAGACACTACACCAAAATTCGCATTTAACAACTCATATTCAACAATACCTAATTTGTTTACATATTCAAGGCAATACATATCACAAATAAATACTGATTCATATTCAATGCAATACATATCACAAATAAATACTGATGCATATTCAAGGCATAACATTCAATTAGTTTATGCTTCTGTGATTTGTTTACATATTTAAGACAATACAAACAACAATTGATGCATTAATAGTATTGTTATATCAAAAGTACTATTGATAACTATAATAGTGCTTGCTAGCAAGTGCTCTAGAAAGTACTCATTCAACTAGGCTTGTTTGAGTGTGCATTATTGAAACTAGATATTGAACAATGTTTATTTGAGTGAATGATATTAAAAATTGACATTGAATAGAATTTACTTGTTTGCTTTCTAAGGTGCTTTTGAAGCGCTACCGAATATAATCTTACCTTTTACTGTGCTCATATGGACAGTGTCCAAAATAGTTGTTGATGTCAATTTTAAACGTCGTTGTTTTACAATTCTAATATAGAGAAGACAAAGAGTAGTAATATATCCTCTATTAAAGCCTTCTACAAATTATCATACTCACAAGAAAGTGACATATGTCACTCATAAATCAATCATTAATTAATAAAGTATCACCTTGTGATATATGTCATTTTCTCGTACACAAAATAATTTGTCAGAGAATATATATCATTTTCAAAAGACAAATTATTAAAAAAATTAGAAGTCAGATTGTATCCTAAATACATCACATTATATTCATTTAAGTATTTAACTCACTGCATTTAATTAATTGTCTACTGAATTAGGATCAAGTTATTAGATGATTTGGTTTCTTAGTATGTATGCAAATGTTTTTTACATAGTAAACAAATCATTCATCATTTATAAATTAACTTTTATAAGAAAAAAATGCATGCATTAATTGTGCGCGTTTTATGCATTATTACTGCTTGTAACATTTATGTTTTATCTTGACTTTTCAAAAAAAATTAAAATAAATAAATGATAGATGATGTACTGACTTTATGTAAATATTTACACCGATAATTCATAAATACTACACTCAAATTTTATTATCTTGAAGTAATACAAATGAATAGAAAATCTATTATTTTATTATCTTGAAGTAATACAAATGAATAGAAAATCTATTATGTATTAACCTTATAACAAATACAACTTTCTTTAGGACAAATATTAAAATCTATATAAAGAACCTACAAGGCACTATCTTTAGCCAAAATAAAACAAATGAATCCATCAACATTCTTATCTATTTTGTTCGCCCTTTCCTCCATCTTCATTTCTCATGCCCCCTTACCGGCATCAGCCATGAAATATAAGTTGTATCAATTTGTTTGTGTTCATTACCGTAATCGAGTGTCCCCGAACATTAAAGGCTGCCTGAAAGCTCTACAATCTGACTAAGGGTGGAAACAGGCCAGGCCGCCTATCAGGGGCCTATTACCTAGCCTATAACAGGCTAGGCCAGGCCAGGCTTTTTTGACGAACAGGTCAGGCTTAGGCTTTCTAAAAAGCCTATTTAGCTTAACAGGCCAGGCTTTAGGCCACCTAAAAGGCCTATAAAGCCTAACAGGCCGGCCTATTTAGTTATATTATATAAGAATGTTGAAATTATACTATTTTAATATAAGCAATATTATTATATATGTGTAATATTAATATAAAAATGTATATAAAAATATAATTTAATTATTAGAATTAGATGGACCTAACTAAAAATAAGCCTATAAGCCCATTAAAATGTAGACATGATAGTCTATTTCATGAGAATATAGTATAATAGGCCTTTAAACAGGCTAACAGGCCAGGCCAGGTTTTTAAACAGGCCAGGCCTAGGCTTTGAATTTTTTTTTAAACAGGCTCTGACCCTAGAATCCCCTCAGCCGAGAACTATATTCAACTCAGCATTTTCATCTTAGAGCAAGCAATAAATAATAGTACATTATCCCAAATTTTCCTTAAGAATATGATGAAAAGAGACCATTCTCCAGCAATCAAAGAATGTGCAACCCAAGACTATGATGGGATTATAAACGCTTTCGAATATGCTTTGGCTAATGTCAATCATAATCCTCAAAATTCAATAAACTATCTCCGGAGAGATCTTGCATATGCAGAAGGGAAATGCTCAGCAGCCTTAAATGATGATCCAAAACCTTATTTTGAGGTTAATGTACTAATTAGTCATGTGTATTTCTATACGGAAGTCGCAGAGTTATCCTTAAACAATCTTGTATAGATCAGTGAGAAGAATTGATATATGGTTCATGATTGTGTTATGTGGTAATGCTTGCTATTTTTCTTTTAAATAAAACAAAAATTATATTTAGAAGAGATGAAAGAATATTCCAACTTATAGCAAAGAGAATTAACATCAATTTTATCCTTTAATTTTGTCTTTCTTTTGATTTGGTCCAGCTCTCATGTTAACTCAATATACAATATGTCATGACCCGATTTTTGGTCAACATCAATTATACGACTTATGTGAAAAAAGAGGTAGTAGCATTTCCATTAAATTTGTAAAGAATATTAAATTAACTAAAGGATTAAATTAGATAAATAAAAATATATTAATATCAAAAGTTCAATTCATTAAACTTAGGGACAAAAGAGTATAAAAGTCATTTAAATAATATCTCTTTAGAATTATTGATTCATTATGTAACAAAAAAAAATAATTATGAGAAATTGACTCGTATACTATTTGAATTTGTCTTCACAATATATGTAACACCGCGAATTTTACGAGTTTCAATTATAAGATTTTACTAATATTTTCATTAATTATATATTCGAAAATGAATTTCTGGGAATTTTCGGTAAGGACTTAGACAAAACTCTAGTTGAGTTTTATTCTTGAAATTTTATTTCCGATTTT
>NC_032015.1:15875677-15877529 GCF_001865875.1 Lupinus angustifolius | reverse complement strand
GTTCTGGACCACTGTCGGGGCCGAATCCGCCCAGTACGGCTCAAAAAGCGTTTGTTTGAGTTCTGTAACTCGGAATTGAATTCCGATCGCGCCATTGGATTCGTAATTTAATTTCGAGTCGAAATAGACTCTGATTACACTCATACCTATTTTCTAAATATTTTTCAATCGGAATGTCGAAATCCGAAATTCTAATCGGATATTAGGATCCGGCGATTTAAAATACCCGATCGAGTATTGGCCGATAACACTCGGGAATGTTTATCACACGTGTCCGCAAGGTGATCATTACACATTGGGATGAGAGATTTGACGTTCATAAAGCAAATCTCCCATCACTTTCACCATATCTCATGAGCTCATCATTAGCCACCCTATGAGATTTGTCATTATTGCCTAGGGAAAATCTGATTTCCCTCTCTCCTTAAACCCTCACACTCCACACTTCACTCACTCACTTTTACATTTTCAAAGAGAAGGTAACTCTCTCCATTTTTCTCTCATTTTTCTCAAGTCTTCTTCCATCTTCAATCCTTGATCTCTCAACATTCAACCAATGGATGTTGATGAGATTTAAGTATGTCGTTCATGAGTATGTCAAGAACATATTCAACCGTTGAAATTTTCTAAAACGCTTTCTAACTCATTTTCTCTTCAAAACCGAAAATGATGTGGTTCTTGAACTCACAAAAATATTTTGTTGAAAACATGAACAACTTGTGTTCATAGAGTTGTTATAATGTTGTATTACATACTTTTGTTGTTTTAGCCAAAGGGGATGATGATAAAATCAAAGGAACCTTTAGGAAATGTTTTGTAAAAATGAGAATGTATGTATTTCTATTTGTTTTTAGCCTTAAACCATGGCTTGAATCAAGTTGGAAAAATAGAAATCTTTGTTAAAAATGATGTTGAGGTTTATGAGTACATGAAGGTCTCATGAAACTCTTAAATGATACTTTGTATAACTTACTTTAAAGTGGTAAGATTATCAAAGAATGTTTTAAATCGGAATATGGAGTTTTAAGTATTTTGGTAACGATTTTAGAAATATCGGAAACTAACGAGTTTTATTATGGTAGTTACGAAGATTTCCGGCATTTGAACCTTGCAACCCAACCGAACCATAGGGATTTCGTAAAGCACGCTTCATTAAGGTGAGAGAGAACACATCGTGACATAGTGGTGTCCGAATATGACACCCGGATCTCCTAAACCATCTCAAAGGTTTTGGAGTTAACTTGGGTTTAAGAAACCCAAGATTTTTATGTTTGAATGCTTTTGAATATATGTGATTGTTGATGAAATGTGTTGAATATTGTATATGAATGTTGTTGTGAAATTTTCTGAGTGCAGGTGGTTGAAAAACCATGTTTGAATGTGTCTTGATTGTTGAAAAAAAAAAAATAAAAAAAAAATTCCAGGAATTCGCCTGGGCGACCGAAAGTCCGTCCGGGCGAGCAAAAACTTGACTCGCCAAAAAAAAAAATTCCAGAATTTTAATGAGTTTTTGGAATCCTCTCGCTTGGGCGAGAGAGGTCTCGTTTGGGCGATAATACTTTCCGCCTAGGCGAGGAAAGATTCAGTCTAGTTGAGATTTAAAGGCGAATTGTCGCTTAGGCGACTAGTCCCAGCTTGGGCGAGGGACAGTGTGGAAAGACTGAAATAAGATGAGGTTGTGAACAATGCGACAAACCCGGGTAGGGTGTTGTGATATAAAGGTTGTGGAATGAGATCATGGCTTAGATGTGAAGCATGACTCCACCAAGGTATGAAAGTATTGTTTGTGTTTATGCCTTGTTGGGCAAGTATCCGACTTGAGGTCGTGAACTAGGGGGTACCCTAGTAAGGA
>NC_032015.1:15873078-15875577 GCF_001865875.1 Lupinus angustifolius | reverse complement strand
TTTTTCGGGGCGTTACAACATGGTATCAGAGCGGCTCTTTCCTAATCGGCCTTGGGCATGGCCTTACATGCTTTCTTGTGTGACTTTGTTTGTTAGTTGCTTGTCTGATTGATTGATTGTGTGATTGTTTGATCGGAGTATGACCTTGGGATAAGTTTGGTGAGGAAGAGTATCTCACCTAGTCTAATGGTCACAGATTCAGATGGCTGGAAGAGGAACCGCTAACCTAGATTTTGTGGCGGCGATGACCGCAACTATTAGATGCAAGCTCTATGAAGAGAGCGTTGAGGTGAGGAATGTGACACTGGAGAGTGTCGTACAACCTGCAAGTTCCTACGGTCCTCAGAGGAACTCTGGACAAGGGTTTGGAAAGGGAAGATCCTTCAACCGCAACCAGAAACCTTACGCTTCATCCTCTAGGAGTCAGCAGAATAATATCAAGCCTTACAACACTAGGAACTTCAAACAAGGGAACAACAATAGCAGCACTAGCAGCAAGAACAACAGTCGAGTGAATCCTTCGGGTGGGAACAATAACAACCCCATACACCCCTCGTGTTCAAAGTGCCACAAAAGGCACTATGGTTTCAAGTGTACAGTGTGCTTTCACTGTAATCAACCGGGTCACATCAGGCGGATGTGCCCACAACGGATAAAGGAAGAAGTGAACACGGTACAAGCGGCAAGACCAAAGGCCAATAGCAAGGTATTCACCATGAGCGGAGCTGAGATTGAGGCGAATGAGGACCTCATATAAGGTACAGATCGTTCGAATGAGATTTCTTTATCTGTGCTCTTCGATTTGGGTGAGACCCATTCGTTCTTATCTGTAGATGTTGCCAACCGTTTAGATTTGTCTATAGGAATGAATTGTTTATCTAGGAACCATATGATATTGAGCTACTTTAATAGGACAGTAGTGTTTAGTGACCCTAAAGAATCCCTTGAAACCGATTAGATATAGTTAGAGAATAAGCTAAGTTTTGAGACTATGCCGAAGAGAATTGGTGTTCGAAGTGCGAAAACCCTCCAAGGAAAGGAGATTACCTTGGTTAAGGTTATTTAGAGTCACGTAAATGGAGAATATACGACGAGGGAGGTCGATTAAACCCTAAATGAATCCTATCCCCATCTGTTCGAATGAGAGGTATGTTCTATTTTCGAGGACGAAAATCTTTTAAGGGGGAGAGGATTGTAACACCGCGAATTTTATGAGTTTGAATTATAAGATTTTACTAATATTTTCATTAATTATATATTCGAAAATGAATTTCTGGGAATTTTCAGTAAAGAATTAGACGAAACTGTAGTTGAGTTTTATTCTTGAAATTTTATTTCCGATTTTATGGTAAATTTTGGTAATTTTCTGAGACAGTCGGTTCTGGACCACTGTCGGGGCCGAATCCGCCCGGTACGGCTTAAAAAGCGTTTTTTTGAGTTCCGTAACTCGGAATTGAATTCCGATTGCGCCATTGGATTCGTAATTTAATTTCGAGTCAAAATAGACTCTGATTACACTCATACCTATTTTCTAAATATTTTTCAATCGGAATGTCGAAATCCGAAATTCTAATCGGATATTAGGATCGGGCGATTTAAAATACCCGATCGAGTATTGGCCGATTATACTCGGGAATGTTTATCACACGTGTCCGCAAGGTGATCATTACACATTGGGATGAGAGATTTGACTTCCATAAAGCAAGTCTCCCATCACTTTCACCATATCTCATGAGCTCATCATTAGCCACCCTATGAGATTTGTCCTTATTGCCTAGGGAAAATCTGATTTCCCTCTCTCCTTAAACCCTCACACTCCACACTTCACTCACTCACTTTTGCATTTTCAAAGAGAAGGTAACTCTCTCTATTTTTCTCTCATTTTTCTCAAGTCTTCTTCCATCTTCAATCCTTGATCTCTCAACATTCAACCAATGGATGTTGATGAGATTTAAGTATGTCGTTCATGAGTATGTCAAGAACATATTCAACCGTTGAAATTTTCTAAAACGCTTTATAACTCATTTTCTCTTCACAACCGAAAATGATGTGGTTCTTGAACTCATGAAAATATTTTGTTGAAAATATGAACAACTTGTGTTCTATAAAGTTGTTATAATGTTGTATTACATACTTTTGTTGTTTTAGCCAAAGGGGATGATGATAAAATCAAAGGAACCTTTAGGAAATGTTTTGTAAAAATGAGAATGTATGTATTTCTATTTGTTTTTAGCCTTAAACCATGGCTTGAAACAAGTTGAAAAAATAGAAATCTTTGTTAACAAGGATGTTGAAGTTTATGAGTACATGTAGGTCTCATGAAACTCTTAAATGATACTATGTATAACTTACTTTAAAGTGGTAAGATTATCAAAGAATGTTTTAAATCGGAATATGGAGTTTTAAGTATTTTGGTAACGATTTTTGAAATATCGGAAACTAACGAGTTTTATTATGGTAGTTACGAAGATTCCCGGCATTTGAACCTTGCAACCCAAC
>NC_032015.1:15867081-15872978 GCF_001865875.1 Lupinus angustifolius | reverse complement strand
GTTTAGTGGCGATGTAGTTTCCGCCTTTGTTGACCTTATATGTATGACTAATTATGACTTAACCATTTATATGAATTGTGTTATTCAGGAAATTGTGAATCAGGTTAAGTTATCATTCGATAACGATAAGTTGATTTTCCGCATTTGAGTTACTTAAAGTGATGTCCCAGAAAAGGAAGGTTTTAAAAGGAAACAATTTTATACATCCCCATTTCAAAAAAAAAATTTACCCATTTTTCCGCAATGTTTTTTTAGAAGTATTTTTCGGGGCGTTACAATATATTATATATTGTTTAATTTAATTACACTCATCGTCTTTTTTTGTTTAAAAGACCGCATTTATTTCTTGTGCAAGTGTAGTTAATATAACGTATGTATATAAATAAGGGTAGTTTGTGTAGTTACTAAAAAGAAAATGATTATTTATATAATTTTACTAAAACTTAGGGGTGTAAGTATAATTTATTCAAAGAAATATATATGCTCCTAAAAAATTAAAATATAAAGCCTCCTAAGGTTATATTTTTTTCATTAGTAATTGATTTATAACTGGCATATTACATTCTTATGTGAAGGAGATTTTGTAATATATATTTAGAAGAGTATAAATCAATACTCCAAAAAAGTAAAGTAATTAACACAATTAAGAGCAAAATTTTACTCAATAGGAAAATGACATAATTTAGTAAATATTCTTATAGGTTAATATTCAACATTATATAGATAGATTAAGCAATAATTAAATGGTGTCATTAATTTGATATATTTTGATTAAAGTAAACTTTAATCATCTTATATCCCCATAATGAAAAGAGATGGGTTGGAAAGAAAATGTAATAAATAAAGTTATATTAGAAAAAGAATTTACAATTAAACCTCGAGTCTCTGATCAAAATGAAAATAATAAAACGTTAATATTAAGAAAGGAGGAGTAGTGAGATAGAATATTTTTTATCTATCATATAAATAAGTAATATAAACCGAACCCGTGGGTACCTGTTCGAACCCAACCCAAATTTAATGGGGAAAACATGATATGATTGAGTTCGTGTTCGTATTTTAGCCACGTTCAACTTCCGGGTTCGGGTTTGGTATAATTAATACCTTACCCCAAACCCACATCGAACTCGATTAATAAATCTAAGAGTGTAATCATTAAGCCATATCATTTTCCTCTGCAACTTCCATTTGAGCAATTCCTAAGATCTTTCTATTTACAAGCGTAATACCAATTAAATCAACTTCCTTAGTTAACTTTTTCTATAGCATCTGAGTGAAACATAGGTCCATGAATGTTCTTCACTAAAATTTACTTAATTTTTATTAGAACCTATGCTGAACAACATGGAAGATAAAGGAATATATGGAAGCAAGATAGAAGGAGGCACTCTTGGTGCCAATCACGTGGAAATGGTGATGGAAATGGAGGTACAGGAGTTGTACCTGTCTATGCAGCCCGTGCTACAAACAATAATCGCCAACATCACCATGGTGCCACCAACTGTAACCTTGGTATAATCAAAAAATTTGGGCAAGTTCTCATCGGGTTCGGGTTACCTGAAACCCGACAGGTTTGGAGATTATATTATTATTTTCAACTTCATTTAATTTGGGTTCGGGTTTTGCATTTCGCGTTCGGGGTTAGATTAGCACTAACCCATCCTGATTCGCCCTGTTGCTATTCCTATAGTAGTATTTAATAAAAGTTATTCTTACTTTGAAGGAGGGAATTGAAGCACATTTAGTACATGATGATTGCATATAATATTTTTAATTAAGTGAGATCACCTTATATTATATAAACTAGCAGTGTACCCGTGCATTTGCACGGGTCACTTCTTTATTTATGCATAATGCAAATATAATATACATATATTTTATAATATCAATAAATCATGTATTGAATCATTATATTTTTTTCCATTTATATAGTTGCAATATTAACATTGATTTTTGAGTGTATATGTATAATATTAAAAATTATAAATTCGTTTATATAAGCATTTATTTGTTGAAAGTGTGATTATAGAAAATATTTGATTCTAAAATAACTCAATAAATAAAATTTAAATTGTATTGGATAATATCTCACTTCTATATTCTCTATATAAAATTATAAATACAAGGACTTATTTTTGCATCATATTTTTTGTGATTACATTTACAAGTATCATATAAAGTCATAAGAATTTTTTAGCATATCTCTTAAATGCTTATGTTTTATTTTAGATTAATGTTCATTGTGTATAAATATTTGAATATATTTTTAGCATTCAAATATTGTACAATTAAATGTTATTTATTTGATTATGTTTTAGCTAATAATCAATGTATAAAAATAACTCATAAATTAAAAACACATTAAGTTAGGATTTGACGGATATTTTTTTCTGATAATTTTAATCAAAATAATAAAGAGAGTATAATAATTAATTTGTTAGTCTCATATATTCCTAATTAAAATACATATATTTTCCATGTCTAGGAACACATGGACAACATTGGTATTAAGACAGCGGGTGTTCAAGACATATGACAGGAAAGAGGTCAAAATTCCTAGACCTATCATTAAAGGAAAAAGGTTTCGTCACATATGGAGACAACAACAAAGGGAAGATCCTAGGCATCGGAAAAATTGGCAACTCAAGTCATGTTGTAATCGAGAACGTTCTATAAGTCGAAGGTCTAGAACATAATCTTTTGAGTAGTAGCCAACTCTGTGACAAAGGTAATCGTGTGTCATTTGATTCTGAATGTTGTATAATCTGTGACATTTTATCTAATATTGTAAAGTTTGCCAGCTATCCTGTTAATAACATTTATATGGTTGATTTGGAGGAAGTCACTTCTCTTTTCTCAAAATGTTTTATTTCAAAAGAAGATGACATTTGGCTTTGGCATAGACGCGTCACTCACATTCATGCGAAGCATCTAGAAAAATTATCTAAAAATAATTTGGTTGTTGGGCTGCCAAAACTTGATTTTAAAACTCAGGATTCTTCTGACATGTGTCAAAAATGTAAACAAGTTACGAATTATTTTAGTAAAAAGAATGCGATATCCACTACTAGACCTTTGGAGCTTCTCCATATGGACTTGTTTGGACCATCACAGATCATGAGTTTTGGTGGAAGTTTTTATGCTTTGGTAATTTTTTATGATTTTTCTAGATTCTCATGGACCCTATTTTTGGCATCTAAGAGTGATGCATATAAATCTTTTAAATGTCTAGCCAAACAAATTAAAAACCAGTTTAACCTTAAAATTGTTTACATATGATCCGACCATGGCAGAGAATTTGTAATAAGCATGACCTCATGCATCAGTTCTCGGCTACTCGTTGATAAGTGCCAAAAGTATACACTTTCACCATCATTTTATGGCACTTATCCTATGCAAATTGTAGAAAACCAACTTAAACTAACACTTTTTAGGTAAATTTTGCATAATTAAATAAATTAGTTCCTTATTAGTTCTTGTCCAAGTTTTCTTTGAGTTTTGTAGGAAATTGAATATTAAAGAATAAATTCAAAGATGGATAAGAATTCAAGCAAAATTCAAGACAAAAGCTCAAAATGAATTGCTAAAAGTAATCAAGTTAAAGCATGGCATTTATGTGATTTTTTTGGTTACTTAGCCTTGAAAAAAGGTAGCTTACTTCGTCTTGAAGAAACCTATGTTAACGTAGGACAAGCAACTTGCAAAAAACAAATGCTTACCTTAACTTAAAGAAAACAGCCCAAAAGTGCCAAGCAACCAACAAAAATCAAGCAACCAACCAAAGGAAAAAAGGTTGCTTCACCATGAAGAAATCAAGAACAAAGCTGTCCAGCCAAGCCAAGCACCAAGCAACAGGCTAGGTCAGCCAGGCACCAAGCACCAGGCCAGGTCAGCCATGCACCAAGCACCAGGCCAGGTCAGTCAGGCACCAAGTGTCGCGCCCCGATTTTTGGCTGCACGACCTCATTAGAGTTGCTACTACATTTTTTTTTCAGTCAAAAAATGTAGAAAAATATTTCGGCCCAATCACATTGGGCCTTGGACTTTGATATCCAGGTTCGGGAGTTGATTACACCCTAGGGAAGGTATTAGCACCCTAGTTGCCCGTTTAAACGGTACCCTATTATATTGCATGGATTATTAATTGTGTTATTATTATTTGATTTAATTGTGTGATTAATTAATTATTTATTATGAAGAAAAAAATTGTTTTTATTATTGTGCCTGACAAGAATGACCCCGGTCCTACGTATCCCTATTAAGGGAATCAAGGCTTACGTAGTTCTTTAGGTATAAAAAGTTTATTTGGTTGGGTTAATTTTATTTATTAAAAATAGTAAAGTTTAAATTCTTTTTTTTTTGAAAAAAAAGACATGAGCGAAGCATAGCCCTTACGTCCAATACTGCATCTCATATTAAAACTTGGTTAAGAAATTCGAATTTTTGTTTTTTATTTAAAAAATAAAATCATAAGGAAATGAAGTGTAACTCTTACGTCCGACACCGCATCATACCTTACAATCTGAGTTAAATATTATTTCATTTTTTTGTTGACTCATGGATGCTTGTTGTTTTTGTTTTTTTAATATGTTTTAAATTGATATATAATGAGAAACTAATTAATTACATATTTTGCTTCAAAACTAAATATTTATTAAAAAAGTGTTGTAGTATGTATACAAAGAGTAAGTTGTTTATGCATTTACCTTTTTGATGTAGTTATAATTATATGTTACAATCGTGATAATTATTGTTACTAATGCAATTATTGATAACAAAAATAAAATAACTATACAAGAAAGTAATGAAAATTACAAATGACATACCTCTCATAGCGATTCCAATAACAATGAAATGCTGCAACACGAAAACGGTGCAAAAAAGGCTAACCGATGCAAACATACATATAGTAGAGGTATGGACTTTGTGTAGCACAGGCTCAGAGGCATCGCTTGGACATGTATATGAAGCTTCTCTACAATGTATACTAATGCAATTATAATTCCTCTTGAGTTTCTTTGTATTTTTCTCTCATTTTTTGGGCGGTGTTCTTGTGTATGAGAGATCTTGAATTATTGTGGATTTCTTGGTCTTTTGTGGGATGATTATGTGTGAAAGATAATGTCTAGAGAAGAGATAAAAGATTGAAAAGCGAATTGTTTTTGATTGAGAGGATTGTTGTGATGTAGTAGATTATACCTTTTGGATGGTTCTGGTTATCATTTGGTTGAGGATTCTTGGGAATAATTGATGAATGAAAGATTTTTTTAGATGAAATTTGATGGAGGAGTGTTTTAGATGAATGATTTTGTAGAGGATGGTGATTTATTTCCAGCCTTTTGATTTCATGTCTCATATGCCTATTTAAAGTTGAATTTTGACACATGTTTGAAAATCAAATCAAATCCCCGATTAACTTCAAAGAGAAAGTTAAGGAAATTTTGATTTTTGCTTTTAATTAAAATTCAAAATTTTGATTTATGCCATTATGATGTTTAAAATTCAAATTTAATAAAAGTCATAAATTCAAATTTGAATCATTTTTATTTTGGAACACATAAAAATGTTATTTTTTATATAAACCCAAAATGTTTATCTTATTGTTATTTTTTTTGAAAAAATGTATTTTGGGCCAGACAAAATTGAGTATTCACAACGCCAAACAGAGAATGGTTCACCACATACAGGGCAGGCAATTTTGGTTTCGTGTATCTCGGAATTAATAAGTAACTAGTAAAGAAATGAAGGCTGATTTTGTTGAGGCTCAAAATACGTTTTTGTTGGTGATATAAAGAGCGAGGTACGAAAGATTTTGTTCGAGGTCGTCAAGCACGGGGCCCTTAAATTTTTTAAAAGTCAGGCACGGAGCCTAAGAAGATTGACTTCGAGGTCGTCAA
>NC_032015.1:15866654-15866981 GCF_001865875.1 Lupinus angustifolius | reverse complement strand
ACGAGACCCTCAAATTTTAAAAGGCCAAGTACGAAGCCTGGAAATATTGACTTCGAGGTCGTCAAGCACGGGGTCCTCGAAAGCGCAATTTGAGGTCGTCAAGCACGGGGCCCTCAAATTTTAAAAGGCCAGGCACGAAGCCTGGAAGGGTTGACTTCGAGGTCGTCAAGCACAGGGTCCTCGAAGGCCCAATTTTGAGGTCGTCAAGCACGGGGCCCTCAAATTTTAAAAGGCCAGGCACGAAGCCTAGAAGGGTTGACTTCGAGGTTCTCAAGCACGGGGTCCTCGAAGGCACAATTTTGAGGTCGTCAAGCACGGGGCCCTCAA
>NC_032015.1:15866328-15866554 GCF_001865875.1 Lupinus angustifolius | reverse complement strand
TTGTCTACCTTCATCAGGCTTAGGTTCTCTAAAAAGTTGTCTCAATTTGTTTAGTAGCAAGTCTTCATCTTGAGGGTGTTTATTTTATTTTCCCTAATTTTTGCCCAGAATACCTAATGTAGATATCTGTTAGGAATTCTCTTTTTTTTTTTGTAATGATACTAAATTGCCTTTTCAGGTTTTCAACTTAGTACCGCTCCATTTTCCTTAGGTCGCCCTTGCGGGT
>NC_032015.1:15865419-15866228 GCF_001865875.1 Lupinus angustifolius | reverse complement strand
GGTAGGGTGAGGTATGAGATGGTGAAATTTGCATGATCAATGCATTAGTATATACTTGTTAAAAAATATGCATTTGAGAGTAAATTATTTTTCATGAAAGAGGAAACACAGGTAAGTGTCTATGGGCTTGGCATCGACTGGGTCCTCAAATGAAAATTTAATGGGCCTCCAATTTTTGTTGGGATAGGATAAATTGCATCATCTCTCTATCTTTTTTTTTCCTAGTGTCAGATAATAAGAGTCATCCTTCTATTGAAATTGTTGTGGTATACTTGGACTAGGAGGCTTTGGATCGTGAATCACCTCAATATTTGCCCCAGTTTGAGAGGTCTCCAATTTTTCTTTGCTTTTAGTGCTCTTTATTTCATGATTAACTCTTTAAAAAGAAATATTAAAGCAATGATCAATGCAAACTTGAGAAATGTTTAAGTTATGAGTGGTGATGGGGTAATGATGGTTTTTTCTTTTGGCTTGTATAGATGTGGTAGTGCTATAATGTATAAGATATTTGAATGCATGTAATTTTATTTTTTATCGGATGCATGAGACCACTAAAAAATGCAATTTAAATGATGTGACTCACTTTGAATGCATGTATGAAATGTTTTCTTTTATATGAGAAGGTTTGTGATGATGAATACAATGATATGATAAGGCACGAGCTTAGTGGAGTCAGCGTTTTTTCATGATGCGCATTGTAGGTGAATAAGTCCTCGACAAGGTCTTTTTAAGCTTGTATCGTGGCTAGGCTAAGGGGTTTCAAGAAAAGGATATAAGGCTCAAAACATGTGTTTCCCAAACCCACCTTC
>NC_032015.1:15864267-15865319 GCF_001865875.1 Lupinus angustifolius | reverse complement strand
CCAATCACAAAGAGAGGAAACCCAAATACCCTAGGGATTACAAGTGGGGCTTGTAGTCCACACCGGTAAGGCCCATGATATTTGGTAACAATCTGGGTGGTTCATCATGCCAATATAAGCGAAGCCCAAAGTCCTCACCGACAAGGCGGATGTCCCTTCTAATCTAATGCTCGGGTATAGAGCATATACTTATACTAATATTATAATATGTTGTAAAGGATAACAATAAAATTAAAATAAAATAAAAATAAAAATAAAAATCCATGCATTTAAATTTTATGGGCCTGACTCTCTTAAAAAAAAAGTCCCCAGCAGAGTCGCCAGCTGTCGCGCCCTGATTTTCGGCTGCACGACCTCATTAGAGTCGCCACTACATTTTTTTTCAGTCAAAAAATGTAGAAAAATATTTCGGCCCAATCACATTGGGCCTTGGACTTTACTATCCAGGTTCGGGAGTCGATTACACCCTAGGGAAGGTATTAGCAACCCTAGTTGCCCGTTTGAATGGTACCCTATTATATTGCATGGATTATTAATTGTGTTATTATTATTTGATTTAATTGTGTGATTAATTAATTATTTATTATGAAGAAAAAAATTGTTTTTATTATTGTGCCTGACAAGAATGACCCCGGTCCTACGTATCCCTATTAAGGGAATCAAGGCTTACGTAGTTCTTTAGGTATAAAAAGTTTATTTTGTTGGGTTAATTTTATTTATTAAAAATAGTAAAGTTTAAATTCTTTTTTTTTTTGAAAAAATACATGAGCGAAGCATAACCCTTACGTCCAATACCGCATTTCATATTAAAACTTGGTTAAGAAATTCGAATTTTTGTTTTTTATTTAAAAAATAAAATCATAAGGAAATGAAGTGTAGCTCTTACGTCCGACACCGCATCATACCTTACAATCTGAGTTAAATATTATTTCATTTTTTTGTTGACTCATGGATGCTTGTTGTTTTTGTTTTTTAATATGTTTTAAATTGATATATAATGAGAAACTAATTAATTACATATTTTGCTTCAAAACTAAATATTTATTAAAAAA
>NC_032015.1:15863540-15864167 GCF_001865875.1 Lupinus angustifolius | reverse complement strand
AGCTGCTGAAACATGCAACTTAGCGTGGGACCAGTCAGCTAAGCGGCTGAAACATGCAGCTGAGCTGGGAACCAGGTCAGCTAAGCTGCTGAAACAGGCAGCTTAGCGGGAAAACAGGTGGGCTAAGCAGCTGGCGCACGATAAAAGTGATTTTTGGTCAAATCATGGAACATCTTACTTTTTCTTTGCTTAAAGGCCAAGAACATGACCTCGTGGATGACATAAGGCTATGCCAAGAAGGAGGAGGTGTCACCATGCATGTAACCTAGCCCACCATAGAGGTTAAGTAGGGGACAAATTGGCTCTTCACACGAGCCAAAGGTGAGCAACTTAGCTGCCAAACAAGGCAGCTGAGCATCCAGCACTTTGGCCTATAAAAAGGCACGAAATTGTCATTTATAAAACATTATGAATTCATTCTAAATTCTTCCTAGTTGATTCCTCTTCTTTTCCTTTCATTTTAGGTAGTTTTTAAGCTAGTTTCAGAGTAGTTTTTCATAGAATTCAAGAGGAGAAAAGAAGAAGGAAAATGAGATGCAAAAATCAATTTTGTACTCTCATTTGGAACTCAAAAGCATCCAATCCTTGGATGGATAGCTCATGCTCCTAAACATTTTCTTTTGAACA
>NC_032015.1:15860383-15863440 GCF_001865875.1 Lupinus angustifolius | reverse complement strand
TGGTTAATTTTATTTTTTTGAGAAGTACTTAATGCTCTTTTTAGATTGATCACCTAAAAATGATTTCAAGTCAATAAAATTACTTGTCTCAAACACTTAACAAATAAACTAAGGAGTTGTTGTACTACTTAGTTTATTTACCAAGTTAAGCATGCTTTTCTTAAGATCTTACATTCATCACTCATTCAATATTAGAGTCGCCAATGGTTAGGGTGTGACAACCTAATATCTTTTATGGCTGTAGTATTGTTTAAGTGATGAATATAAGTGTTTGTCATTCTACCATTTTAGGATATACAGTAAAAGGAGGATTTCAGACCTTGGTGTTTGGGGTTAACCAAAGTAAAACATAAGAACTTGTCTTAGTAGGTCAAACTCACAAGAAGTTGAGAAATATACTTTCCTCATTGAAATTGATCTTGTCTCCTCAAGAATTTATGAATACTTAGTTTATTTTTCTTGTTGATTTATTTATGTGCAAATCGAACCGAAAAACCATTAAAATATGTTTAAACCATTATTTGTGCTTTGACATGTTTACATGATTTATTCTATTAGGCAATTCCTTGTGGTTCGACATAACCCTATACTATACTACAATTGAATCTTGAAAGAGGTGTAAATTGTAAAATAGTAAAGTGTTATCAATAAATTTATTTGTTGAAAACACCTTTTAATATACAAACACCTTTTGTTTATTGTTATTTACATTCCACCATTTATTTATTCTTTAATACCAACCTTCCTTAAGGAAGAAGTTTGGTTTGTTAGTTAAATGAATCCGAAAGAGAGTAAATAAATAAAGGTCACTTAAATTTATTTTTCTTTTGTTCTTTATTTATTTATCTAAATTTATTATTCTTTTGATCTTTATTTATTTGTATCTAACAACTAACTCTTCATCACTTTTATATATTAGAATACCATTAAACCGGTGTTGGAATTTATTCCACAAAACCGAGATGGTATTCAAAGGTACTTAATAATAATGTAATAGGTAATTGCTTCGATACAATTGTACCGGCATTAGAATTTATTATAACAAGCCGAGATGGGGCAAAGAAGGAATGACTTATTTACATGATTATTAATGAAGTAAGTCGTAACTGGAATATTCTTGAAGCCATTATACCGGCATTAGAATTTATTTCAATAAACCCGAGATGGTGAACAAAGAGTAAAACCGAGTTCTCTTACTTAATCAAACAAAAAGAACATAGCGAAAATGAGACTATTAATCTTTCAACAAATTGACACTGCTGTCAGGACGATTTGTTGAGAAGAGAAAACTCTCAACTAAAATAAACACTGAATAACGCTTTCAACACCCGTACCCCTCAACAAAATGGAGTTGTTGAGAGGAAATATGAGTCCTAGAGGAGCTCGCAAGAACCATGCTAAACGAGAGCAAGGTTTCCAAATATTTCTGGGCTGATGCAGTACACACTGCCTATTACATGATGAATCGTATACTTCTTAGACCTACATTTTCGAAAACTCCATATGAGATTTTAAAAGGTCGAAAACCAGATATTGCTCATCTTCATGCATTCGGGTGCAAATGTTTTATTTTGAATAATGGAAAAAGAGCTTTGGGAAAATTTGACTCGAAGGCTGATGAGGGCATATTCCTAGGGTATTCATTACATAGTAAGGCTTTATGTGTGTTTAATAAGTATTTCATACAAGTAGAAGAGTCTATTCATGTTCATTTTGATGAATCTTCTCCAAAAGAGAAAAGAAAGGTCTTTCCTGATGATGTTTCAGGTGCGCTAGATGAATCTTATTCATGGGACATGAATCAAAACAAAGAAGATGAAACAGAACAAATAGTTCAAGATGAGCATCATGACATGCCGAGTGCGTGGAAGACCAAAAAGGATCATCCACTAGACAAGGTGATAGGTGACATATCTATGGGGGTGGTAACCCGTAGTTCTTTACATAATTTCTGTAATTTCGTTGCATTTGTGTCTCAAATTGAGTCAAAGACCGTTGATGAAGCCACCGAGGATGTACACTGGGGTATAGCTATGCAAGAGGAGCTAAACTAGTTTGAGCGTAATAATGTATAGGACTTGGTCCCTAAACCAAAAGAACATCCAGTGATTGGTACGAGATGGGTCTTTCGTAACAAGCTAGATGAATCTAGCTTGATCATTAGAAATAAGGCTTGCTTAGTGTCCAAAGGCTACAACCAGGAGGAGAGCATCAACTATGATGAGACCTATGCTCCTGTAGCCAGACTTGAGGCCATTAGGATGCTCTTATCCTTCGAATCTATCATGAATTTTAAGCTCTTCCAAATGGATGTTAAGAGCGCATTTTTAAATGGATATATTCAAGAGGAGGTGTACGTAGACCAACCACTAGGGTTTGAAAACTTCAAATACCTGAACCATGTATATAAACTCAAGAAGGCCCTTTATGGCCTGAAATAGGCTCCTAGAGCTTGGTACGATAGATTGAGTTCGTTCCTATTAGAGAAAGGGTTCGAAAGAGGTTTAGTCGACACCACTCTCTTTATCCGTAGATTAGATAACCATGTTTTACTTGTTCAACTATATGTTGATGATATATCTTCGGATCTACTAATGACATCCTTTGTAAGGAATTTTCTGAGATGATGCAGGGTGAGTTCGACATGTCGATGATGGGTGAGCTGACCTTCTTCCTTGGGCTTCAGATTAAAAAATGGAAAGTGGCATCTTCATTTATCAATCTAAATATTGCAAGGAAATACTAAAGAAATTTGATATGGAGCAATGTAAAGATGCATCTACACCTATGGCGTCTGCATGCTATCTAGATAAAGATGAAAAGGAAAAATCTATCGAGGTAACCAAATATCATGGGATCATCGACTCATTATTATATTTGACTGCAAGTCGCCTCGATATTATGTTTAGTGTTTGTATGTGTGCTAGATTTCAAGCTTTGCCTAAAGATTCACATTATAGTGTTGTTAAGCATGTCATGAGATATTTAAAAGGAACAATAAATATGGGATTATGGTATCCTAGGGATGCCTCTTTATCCTTTGTAGGTTACTTTGAT
>NC_032015.1:15852407-15860283 GCF_001865875.1 Lupinus angustifolius | reverse complement strand
TAAGCATGTCATGAGATATTTAAAAGGAACAATAAATATGGGATTATGGTATCCTAGGGATGCCTCATTATCCTTGGTAGGTTACTCTGATTCCGACTTCGTTTGGTGTAAGTTGGACTGATAGAGCACTAGTGGAACTTGAAGCGGAATACATCGTCGTTGGCGTGTGTTGCGCTCAAATCCTTTGGATGAAGCATCAACTTAAGGACTTTGGGCTTAAACTTAAAAAGATCCCCATTAAGTATGATAATATGAGCGCCATCAACCTTTCCAAGAATCCCGTTTTGCATTCAAGAACCAAGCATATAAATATTAGGCATCACTTTTTACGTGGTCATGTGCAAAAAGGCGACTGGGTGCTAGAATTCATAGACACCTCTAAGCAATCAGCGGATATTTTGACCAAGCCCCTCTCACGAGATACCTTATATGTTCTTCGAAGAGAACTAGGAATCCTTGATGAAAAATATCTTGATTAAGTTTATGTTATTGTCTTGCATGATTATTTGCCTTGTATGCTTCAAAATGAAAATATGTTGAATGCTATTTATTCCTAATATGATACATGATTCTATAAATAAGCTCTATGTATATATGTGACTCCTCAATATTGCCTTCTATAAGCTAGAAATCTTTGCATGCTTTTAAACATCCAATATGCTCTTGATTCTGTAAATCTGATGCTACTTAATTGATTAAGTCCTTATTTTAATCGATTACCTGGAGGCAATTTTTTAAAATCAAAATTTTTAACCAGGTTTAATCGATTAAGCCTGATAGTTAATCGATTAACGACACCAGATAAATGGAAACAAAAGTGTTTCTGGGCATTTTTCAAAACCTCCCTCATCCCCTTTTCTCTCGAATCTCAAAGGAACAAGATCAATATCAATCCTAAGCTTTAACCTAGCCAAAAACCGAATACTCCAACCCATTCCACTCCAAAAACCTTCTTCTCCATCACTAATCTCCAAGAAATTCGTTTACCCCGAATTCCAAACCCTAAGATAGGTTTTCCGTGAATCCCTCCTTAAACCTCCAAATCAACTCGGTTTTCAGCTACAAATGGAAAGAGGTCATGCAAAAAGGCTTAAAACAGCCGCTCAACGTCCACCACGTGTTCCAAAAGTTGTACCTTCGAATCAACAGGTGAGGCAGGACCATGGAGACGCATATTACTCTCTGATTTTGCAAGAGACTCGATTGCTTTTTAGGGAAGAAAGCCTACGTACATAAGGTATGCAAACTTAACTTAGTTAGTGGAACAAAACTTCAATTTTCCGCATAGATTGTAGGGGTGGCAATATGGGCTTGGCCCGACGGGCCAGCCCATTCGGATGGCTCTTTTTAGCGGGCCGGGCTGAGGATTTTAGCCCAAAAACCCATATTCAGCCTGTTTTAGTAGCCCGTTTTTTAGACGGGCCAAGACGGGCCGGGTCGGGCTGGCCCGACGGGCCATTGTTAAAAAATAAAAAAACTAAAGTGGGTGACACTGTGCTGTGCGAGGGGCGTGGCAACGGGTTTCTTCTTTAGAATTTACAAGTTTTAAGCTAAGATGTTATGTTGTTATTATAATATTGTAGACTTATGTTTGTGATTTTTTGTTTTAAAAGACATCTATCAAGTTTGTTGATTATTTTTTGTCTAAAAGTTTTAATTATGTACATTTTGGAGGGAAAACGGGCCAGCCCGTCAGCCTGTCAGCCCTGCAAAATATGGGCCGGGCTGGCATTTTGAGCCCTTTTAACAATACGGGCCGGGCCAACCCTTATTTTGGCGGGCCAATGGCGGGCTGGGCCGGGCTGGCCCACATTGCCACCCCTAATTTTATGTGTATTTACCTCCATCATTCAAGCAAGTCAAATAACCTTAAAATAGATTGCAAGCACAAGGGGTTATTCCCTTTTTGGAATTGAAAGGTAACATTTACCCTGCTCTAGTTAGGGAATACTATGCTAATTTTAGATATAAGGATGGGAAGTACTGGTCTATGATAACTGGAAAATTATTTGAGCGGAGTGATGACATATTCATGAATGTGGATGGATTATTGACAAATGGTACTAGTTTAGGAGATTGTGATTGGTTTAACAACTCTTTTGATGCTGCTGAAGTTTATAAGTCGTGTTTGAGGAAACCTCAACTATATGTTCAACGCGAATTGACAAAAGTTGGGTCATTATCCGTAGAGAATAGGCTCATGCACTATCTGATTGTATACATATTGATTCAGAGGAATACAGATCATGCACAACCTACTGTGGATGATTTGAGGTTCATGTATGCGGTCAAGGAAAATGTGATGATTAATTGCCCTCAAGAGATCCTGAAGGTCATGTACATTGTCTCTACATCGCAATCAAAGTTACTTCCCTACAGTATTTTCATCTCGCGCATCATTGATTATCTGAATATTGATGTTTTCGATACTATTGTTGTGGAGTGTTCTGATAAAGATCACTTTATTAGTGAAAGTTTGATCCACAAGATGGGCATCTACAAATATGGCAACACTTGGCAATACCAGGAGGATTTCAACACTGTGAACCTCGACCCATCTGGTGAGGATGATAAGGATGAAACATATGAGCAGAACACTATAACTTAGGGGGAGTCTTCTGGAAATGCAAAACAAGAACCAGCCTTTGGACAAGCTCTCTTAAATGCTATGGAACAATGACTTAACAATAGGATGGATCTCCATTTTCAGTCATTGAAGGATTCATACCATACTGATTTAGAGAACTTTGAAGAGCTTCAGATTGCCTACATAGATAATCATTATCAATCCTTGAGGAACTTCGTTCAGACAACTGCAGATTAACAAAGTAAGAGGTTGCGTGCCGAGTTCAACAAGTTGAGCACCCTCATCAAGGGTGGTGTTCGCACAATCATTCCTGACAATAAAGACCCTCCATCTCATCCCTAGTTAGGAGACCTTATATCCTAGGTTTATCCTTCCTAGTTTATGGTTTATGTTGATCCTTGCCTTCCTTTTGAGAACTTATTTTCTATTTTGCTTTTGCATATGGATTGTGATAGGCTACTACTTATCTTCTGCTAAACTTGTGTTGGTATTATGCTTAATTGTACTTGGATGTTTTACAATTGAAACAATGCGTTAATGTTTTCAAATTGTCTATTTAATGCTTAATTGTTAACTATGTCGTAAATAGTATAGATTTATGTTTAATGGATCTTGATCATTTTTGGTGTATGTACTCATGTTGATTGATTAAGCATGTTGTTTACTATTCATTTATATTATTACTTAATCATTTCATGCTTAATTTGACTTCGCATAGCCTTTCATGCCATTAAATCAGTTTTGTCATTGTTTACTGTCAATTTAATGGATTAAGTACTAGTTTTAATCGATTAAATCATATAAAAATGAGTATTTGTGCAATTTTCTTACAGCTGGTTGATTAATTAAACGCCCAAAATTAATTGATTAATTACAGTCTGTCTTAACCATAATAACTGTTCTGACTTTGGAATAGAATTGAATATTCGTATCTTTTTTATAATGTCAAAAGGGGGAGAAAGGTTGCTTGTTGTATTTGATGTATTTGCAGGTTGTAAAATAGCTTCTGTAAAAATCATTGCGTACCTAAGGGGGAGAGCAAGCACTTCAACTTTGATATTCACAACCGCTATGCAAATGTACAACATCGCCAAGCTATTTTATCAAATTTAATTTGGTATTTGATGTGGTGTTTTCCATCATCAAAAGGGGGAGATTGAAAGTGCAAAGTGTCAAGGATTGCACTAGCAATGTTTTGCCTATGTTTTGATGAAGACAAGAAGTTAGTAAAAGCTTGAAGATGGCTCAACAATCAACATGCCTAGAACTCATTGGTTTTGTCATATCTAGACTAAGTAATATCAATAAAGTTATATTTCTAAGTAGTCTGGGATGTGTACCTTAGTTAGTGAGTCTAGTTTAGGTAAACCTATATGCAAGTCCCATAAGCCATTAATATTGACATATCATATTCATGAGTCATATCATCTAGTTTATTATATGATCATGCATTAATCATACATGTTATATGTGCATATTAGGCATAACTGCTAAAACATGTATAAGAGCCAAGCATAACATATAAGTAGTTTATCATTTAATCACGTATTATTATATGTTGGTTAATCGATTAACGTGGAGGCTTAATCGATTAACATGTCTGTTTTTTGTTTTAACTGTATTATGTTTTAACTGTTTTCTGTTTTAACTGCGTAATTGAAATAACGGTTTGTAAAGCCAATTCTATTTTGTATAAGTTCTGGCAAATTGCAGAAACGTGTAGCATTGCATATTATTGTTTAGAAACTATTAGAGAACATATTTTTGTGATTTACTGTATTATAGGCAGAAGAGAGACGCACATGCGAGAAAGAGAGATTAACATGCTTAGTTCATATTGTTCATGTTGTATTGCATGTAGTTTTCACATGCTTAATCTCATTCATTCTTTCTTGCATGTTTGTGCATTCTTTTTAGATATTTTTAAGAAAGATTATGTGTTCTCTATGTTTTGTATTAACTCGCATACATTCATGATGGCTTGTGTTACTTGAATATGGGTTAATATTTGAGTTTTCATTGTTGTAATTTGAGCATATTAGTGCTTAGTAAAACTTTGTTTATGTTACTGTTTTATACTTGGGTTTTGTCTCTTGGTGTCTTACCACCATTGAGATTGACTGAATCTTCACCAACGCTTGGAGGTCTTGAATTTAGAGCGTGGATCTTGGTTGGGGCTGGATTGGGAGAAAGGTTTTCTCAGGTGATAGGGATAGTCAAACCAA
Source organism: Lupinus angustifolius (assembly GCF_001865875.1). NCBI lineage: Eukaryota > Viridiplantae > Streptophyta > Magnoliopsida > Fabales > Fabaceae > Lupinus > Lupinus angustifolius. The sequence goes on along the minus strand of NC_032015.1, from coordinate 15,855,471 downwards.
CGTTAAAGGTTCTTGAAATTCGAGAAAGAAGCATCTAGAGTCTTGCAATTGAATTGGTGTATATGACTATACAAAATTTTCAATATAGTGAAGAGAAATTTTCCAAGATCCAAAGGGGAGGCCTGGATGTAGTTTGCAAGTGGACCCGCAAACGAACCAAGTTAAAAATCCATTCGTGCAAGTTGTTCTCTCTCAATCTCTTTTATAATTCAAGCTGTTTTAATTCGTGTTTAAAGCTGATATTTTGCATAGTGATACTTTGCCATATCCTTGTTAATTGTGCGTAAAAATATATGTTGTACCTCTGCTTGTTTGTTGGTAAATTTCTGTGCAAGAAGCTAATCTGGTAATTATGTTTTTGTTACGTGTTAATCGATTAAACCCACTCGTTAATCGATTACCTGGGCTGTTTTCCAGAACCGGGTTTTGGTGCGAGAAGCAGTAATTGATAACTACTACACCTATTCAATCCCCCTTCTAGGTGTGTCTAGACCACTGATACATAACATGTCCTAATATGACACATGGATCTCCCAACTACCTGAAAAGTTGGCAGTTATTTCTGTTTTTGTTAGAAACTCGTACTTAACCAAATGATTTCGTGTCTGGATTAAGTACGAATGTTTCCTTAGGTTGTATGCCCTAGGATAGTATAAAATATAAAGTCTTGTGGTTGTTATCCGCGAAGGAACACCACTCGAGAAATTAAAACTCGTAGGGATCGAAAACAACGGAGATTTTAAATCCGGTAGTCCAAAAGGGTGTGGAAGTAGTCCTGGCTACTGGACTACCCTCGTCCCAGCGAGCCAGCCTCGCCTGGGCGAGGGAGAGGTAGTAGCTAAATCCCCTAATTGTAGCCTGGGTGAGAGGTAGTAGCTAAAGCCCCCAATTGTAGCTTGGGCAAGAGGTCCTCGCCCGGGCGACGGCTAGGCAGACATTTCGAAGTTCTGGGCGCCCGAGCGATAGTACCTCGCTCGGGCGAGACCCAGATGGTGATTTTGACCAATTTTTGGTGGATTTTTAGCTTGAGCGACACTCCCCTCGCTCAAGCGAGAACAATGCAGGAAATTGAGTCTGTTTTGATGAATTGGTCGCTTGAGCGACAATCTCTCACTTGGGTGTGAGACATACATAAATGGTTATCGTGTTTGATTGATTTATTGCTTAGGCAATAGCCCTAGCTTAGGTGTGAAGTGTATTTACACTTGGGGAAGACTGTGGCTCAGAGGATTGAGTCTAGTGCCCAAATTGACAAATGTTTACTGTTACTTTTGTTCTTGCACCTTATGTGGGCATGGATTCCGACGAGGATGTCGTGAGAAAGGCGATGCCTAAAAAGGACTACATGATACCACATAGCGAGGTTGTCTGACCGTAAGAGGCTTGGCCATGTGGCCGTCCAGGGTAATTCAGTGATTGTTCGTAGTGGTAGGGATGTTATTCCTCTATTACATGATAACGTAAGATCGGGTCCCACAAGAAGCATTCCTTTGGGAGATGTCTTAGGATGGGCCTATCGACATAAAAGAATAATTAAAATATTTAATCGGCTAACTTCGATTAGTGTGCATACTCTCTATGAATAACGAAGTAGTGGAGAGTAAATTTACGGGAGACGAACGAGCCCCACGATGTTGAGAGGGATGATGATGGCGGTGATTCGTCAACAAAGTCCTGTGGGAGAGTCTAGGAGAGACGAGTCCTCTGTATTCCTGGATGAGGTATTTTGTTGGATTGGACAGTTCTTACAGCGCAAACTAGACGATCTCTGACAAACCCTCTTTGCAATCATGATCAATGAGAGGATGCCCATAAAGTGTTTGATACGACACCGTCCCGAAATGGACAGTTCTTCGGAACCGATCGATCATATATCCTTGCGAGGAATAATTAATTTTGGTGCGTTCAAATCGGCTTGTTATGGGACTTGTACTCTTGATTATTTCTGAATAGTATATTCGGAGGATAATGGTGTAAGGATAGATGAAATAAGTATAACATTCATACATTGATCGTGGACATTGATCCTCATGATCCGAGTTATAACATCATTCATCATTGTGCATTTATGTATGAGCTATATATTTTGTATATTATGTGTGTGTGTCTGGATGTAATATTTTGGGCAATTCCATGCCGTCAATGAATAATATTCATTAAATGTCTTACTCTCTATTCTTTTCTTTTCTTTATTATTATCATTGGTTCACGTTCCCGTTCAGATGGACCGTACAGCGAAGATAGACAATTTGAAGGGTGTCTCACCTAGTCAACAAAAGAATAAGAGGAAAGCAAGCATTGAGAAGGCTCCAAGAATTCAGAAAAATAAGCTTCATCACATCATCTAGGTGGAACCTTGTTGAAAGCGTTATTCGGTGTTTATTTTATTTTAGTTGGGAGTTTTCTTCTCTCAACAAATCGTCCTGACAGCAGTGTCAATTTGTTGAAAGATTAATGCTCTCATTTTCGATATGTTCCTTTTGTAAGTAAGAGAACTCGATTTTATTCTTTGTTCGCCATCTCGGCTTTGTTGAAATAAATTCCAACACTCGTATAATGGTTTCAAGAATATTCCAATTACAACTTACTTTCTTAATAATCATGTGAATAAGTCATTCCTTCTTTGCCCCATCTCGGCTTTGTTAGAATAAATTCTAACGCCGGTATAATGGTATCGAAGCAATTACCTATTACATGATTATTAAGTACCTTTGAATACCATCTCGATTTTGTGGAATAAATTCCAACATCGGTTTTAATGGTATTCTAATATATAAAAGTGATGAATATAGTTGTTAGATACAAATAAATAAATAAAGAACAAAAGAATAATAAATTTAGTGACCTTTATTTATTTACTCCCTTCCGGGTTAATTTTATTAACAAACCAAACTTCTTCCTTAAGGAAGGTTGGTATTAAAGAATAAATAAGATGCAGAAAGTAAATAACAATAAATAATAGTTAGTAACTTAGTTTCATCACTTTTGTATATTAAAAGGTGTTTTCAACAAATAAATTTATTGATAACACTTTACTATTTTACAATTTACACCTCTTTCAAGA
>NC_032015.1:15851959-15852307 GCF_001865875.1 Lupinus angustifolius | reverse complement strand
ATTGGTTTTTGTTTAAAGTGAATATAAACAAGTAACAATAAACATAAAACTAAATATTATTAAATTCTTGAGGAGACAAGATCATTTTGAATAAGGAAAATATATTTCTCATCTTCTTTTTGAGCTTGAACTACTTAGACAAATTCTTATGTTTTACTTTGGTTAACCCCAAACACCAAGGTCTGAAATCCTCCTTTTAGTGTATATCCTAAAATGGTAGAATCATAAACACTTATATTCATCACTTAAAAATTACTACGACCATAAAAGAGATTAGGTTGTCATGCCCCAACCATTGGTGACTCTAATATTGAATGAGTGATGAATGTAATATCTTAAGAAAAACAT
>NC_032015.1:15842227-15851859 GCF_001865875.1 Lupinus angustifolius | reverse complement strand
CGCCCAACGCACCTGCTTCACCGCTGAGCTGCTTGTTCAGCAGCTTCTGACCGTGTTGACTGGGACGTGGCTTGGTGCTTGCTGATTTGGCCAGGAGTCTGGTTCTCCGTTGAGCAGCTTGGTTTGACCGCTGAGTAGCTTGTTCAGCAGCTTGGCTTGTGCCAAGCTCGTGTCTAACCGTGTCAAGCATATTTTCTGACCGTGCCAGGCCTAGTCTGGTGCTAGGTTGAGCACCTAAGCAGGTCTGCTCAGCTGCATGGTTGAGCACCTTGGTTTTCTTGACTTTTGTTGCTTTTTGACCATGAATCATTTCTCTTCTTTTCTTCATTTAATTTCTTACGAAATACATAAAAAGGCAATACAAACACAAATATACCAAATTGTGATATTTTATACAAAAAGTATTGTTTTAAGTTGGTTTTTCTCAATTATGCTTAAGATAAGTGCCATAAAAGTGTATGATTTTTAGGTATGTTTGGCACTTATCAAACCTCATATTATCAAAAATGACTTTGTTCTTTATGCGCCTAATGGTCAAAATAGTGGCAAACTAGAGAGCTACTCACCAATGTTGTTTCTTGTTATCTAACCTTATGGCATTTTATGGAGCGAGAAAAAAGTCTTGACATCATAATGGATAATAGAAGTTAATTCAAAGTAAGAATAAAGCTTTTTCCAAACAATATAGGATATAGAACATGAGAAGAATAAGTGACTACTAGATTTCTTCAACTCACCACAAAGAGAACAAAGAGTGGTGTATTAAGCACCTACTTCACCTCTATATGCAAGGTTCACATTAGTTGGGACCCCATCCAAGGCAAATTCCCAGTACTTCATCTTAGTTGGAACATTACAATCCCAGTCTTTTGAGAAAAGTAAGAGTGGCACATCCTTCCACCTTTTGCAGAGATTGATAAGCATTCCTAATCCGGTATTGCCCACTTTTATCATGAATCGAAGTCCAAGTATCAACAGTATGTTGATTAGGAATAGAACCGTTGATGTGTCTTAGAATCTCATCATGTTCCTATTCCCCCAAATGAACAAGTTCTTTCTCCATCTCAAACTCCAAGACCACAACCCATTAGTCCATACACTCAAGGAATCAATAGTTGCATCTTATCTAAATCCACCTGAACCAATCTAACAAAGGAACTTTTGAGGATATCTCTTCTCACCCATAAATCAATCCATAATTTAGTAGAAGAGCCACTCTCTAAAGACCTGTAGATACCGTCACATACCCACCCACCACCTATTCCTTCCATGTTCTGACTAAGACTACCTAATTCTCTCCACCATAAGGAACCCCTCCTAAAACACTCTAAATCACCACCCCCTTCACACCTCAAAAACCCATCCCCATACCTCAATTTTAAGACTTTCACCCACAGGGAGTCTCCCTCACAAAACAATCCCCATCTCCATTTACCTAACAAAGCGAAGTTAAACAGGAATAAATATTTAATCCCCAGGCCACCTGCCTCTTTAGACCTACATACTTTTACCTACCTCACCCAATGAATTCCTTTTCTCTTCCCCATTACCCACAGAAAACACATTTAAATTTTATCAATCACATTAATAGTAGAAATCAGGGCTTTATAAAAGGAATCAAAATAGATAGGTAAAGAACATAATATCGACTTTAGGAGAGTTACCCTACCACCAATGGAGATGAGCTTGTGCTTCCAAGGAGATAGCTTCTTTTTTAAAGAATCAATGATAAGAGACCAAGTATAGAGCCATTTAGGATTTGCACCTACCCGAATTTCCAAAAAATTGAATGGGACATAGCCCACAACACAATACAATTTATCTACCGCCTTCATAACAAAATCACTACTTGAGTTAAGACTAATGAAGAAAATTTTATGGAAGTTAATTTTCAGCCCAAAATCCAACTCGAATCATTTAATGATGCTTTAAGCACCAATATATTATGCTCAGAATTCTTGTCGAATAGAAGGGTGTCATCCGGATATTAAAGATGAGAAACAAAAACCGCATCTTTACCAACCTTATACCCTGAATAAATTTTCTTTGAAGCTGTCATTCACATGATACACTATGCTAGAATTAACATTTAACAACGCTTGTATATTGAATGTTGTTAAATGTAAGGCGAAATGGGATTAACAACGCTCAGTGAAGTAAGTACTATTAAATATGATAGTTGAATACATATTCAACAATGCTTGCTTTAATGAGCACTGTTAAAAGTCATACATTCACACATTGAACAACGCTTGCTTTAGTTATGCTGTTAAAATTCATACATTCACACATTTAATAGGGCTTGCTTCAGTGAACACTACTAAAAGTCACACATTTAACAGTGATTCCTTCAGAGAGCTCTGTTAAAAATCATACATTAAAAAATGGTTGCTTTATTGAGTGTTGTTAAAAGTCATACATTTAACAACGTTTGCTTTAGTGAGCGCTTTTAAAAGTCACACATTTAATAGCGCTTACTTTAGTGAGCGCTATTAAAAGTCACACATTTAACAATGCTTGATTTAGTAAGTTTTATTAAAGGTCATACATTCAAACAATGCTTATTTTAGTGAGTGTGAATCTTTGCATATGTAAAAAGATAATTTCACATACAGTAATACACATATCATTCAGTTTTCTAGTTCTCTTATTATTTCTCTCCCTGGGTTAACTTGTTTCTCTTTTGTTTTCAGTTTCTCTCTTCAAAAAAGTTATCATTTTTTTGTTTCTCTCTTCAAGTATAAGGTGAATTGTTGTCTTATTTTACCTCATTTATTTCTCTTTGATTCACTCTTGTTGCTTGCATTTATATCTATGTTAACTACTTACTTATAATATAGGAATCTGTCAAGTTTGAATCTAGCTGGAGTCGTTGGTGATTTACCAAACTTGCAATCTTTGTATGTATATCTTGTATTTGGTTATTATTTTGTCATCCTTACTTTCTATGTAAATTTTGATTGGATTCTTATTGTATTGAATCTGAACTATGTTTTTTTGTCGTTGACAATAAATCCTTTTATTTCTTCAATTAAGGGAGACAAAAAATTTATGGATTAGTCGTCTACAGCTTCACCACCTTTGTCCCTTTCATTAGTGCCTATAATCTTCTGGGTTAATGGATTTAGACTAAGGGAGACAAGTTCATGCAATGATTTATGAATTGGATGTTCATAATGATGTTACTATTGCGAATGTGGTGGAGTTGGGCATGCTTGTCATGTATTTGATAGAATGTCTGAGAGAGATGTTGTCTTATTTAGAAAGTAGACATTTAATAGCACTCGCTTCAATGAGCTTTGTTAAATGTCTATTTTCTACAATGCTTCAAAAGTGTTGGTGCATCTAACCTTATATTATACTATGCTCGCACAGACAACGCCTGAAAGCACTGTTGAATGACTATTTTAAGCATTGTTATTTTGCTATTCTGGTGTAGTGATACTACTAAGACCTTCAACAACAATTAGGAAAACAAAAGGTGCTAAAAGATCTCTTTGCCTCAATCGTCTTGCCATAGTTACCTCATTTTTAGGGCTTCCATTAATCAAAATTGATACCAAATTTGTATGAAGTAGATTTTTAATCCACATCCTCCATTTGTGGCAAAAACCCATCATCTCCATCATGTAAAGTAGGAAATCTCAATTCACGGAATCATATGCCTTTTCAAGGTCCACTTTAAAAATGAAGCAATCTTCTCTCTTCATCTTCCTAGCTTGATCAATAACTTCGTTTGCCACTACCGCCTTATCCAAGATGAATCTACCTTTGATGAATGCATATTGACTTTCAGAAATAACTAAGTGGATCACCCTTTTATGTCTAGCAGCAAGCAACTTCGAGGTGATCTTTTGAATATAACCAATAAGGGAGATGAGTTTGTATTCATTGAGACCCTGAAGACATTTGTTCTTAGGGATTATGATTATAAATGAGGCATTACAACCTAAAGGTAGATTCTCAAATCTATAGAAATCCTCCACCATATTTATCAAATCGATCTTAAGGTAATTCCCGACTTTTTGAAAAAGGTAAAATTAAAACTATCAGGACCACGACTTTTATCACCATCACAACTCTAAATAGAATTCTTGATCTCTTCTACCTCATACTTAGCAGATACGAAACCATTATTCTCATATGGAAATCGGGTAAAATCAACGCCATCAAGTCAAGGTCTACACTGGTAGTTCTCATCAAACTTAGCCTCAAATACTGATCTAATGTAGTTTTTTAACTCTAATAATATCTTCAATCCACTCACCAAACCTATTTTCATACCAGTCATTTCTTTGAAACTTTAATTCTTGTTTAAAGACAATTAAAAGAACTTAGAATTAGAACTACCATCTCGAATCCATCTCTGTCTAGATTTCTTCCATAAAATATTGTCCTTTTGTCTTGGAAGACGCCACAAATCAGTAGTAGCCAACTACCTAGACATTACATCACTCTCCAAAAGAGGACCACTACTACCTTTAGCATCAATAATATTTATAGACAACATCTTATCTTTAATTTTCCTATCCAATATATCGAAGTGCTCTTTATTCCAGCACTTTAGGACCACTTTGAGTTACTTTAAATTCTCCTTAAGCACAAAAGATCCCCTTCCACTCACCACTAATTTCTTCCACTCATCAACAACAACTAGCCAAAATGATGATATGAAAGCCAACATTTGTTAGTACGGAAAGGTGTTGGACCCCAATCTGAAACATCTAACTTGAGAAGAATTGGACAATGATAAAAAAGCCCTAGGATGGCCCAAATGAATCATACTACCCCATTTAACCAACCAGTTATCATTCACAAGGAATCTGTTAATCCTACTCATTGCCTTCCCATTTGAAAGAAACCAAGTAAACTTCTTACTAGATAGCGGTAAATTAAACAACTCCAAGTTAAGGATAAATTGATTAAACTCCTCACACTCCTTTATGTAGCCACGAGATCCAATTCCTTACCTTTCGACCTATTGGAGGGTTTAATTGAAGTCACCTACTAAACACTGCAAATCACCATGAAGACCCAACTTTGACGACTTAGCTTCATCCTAAAACTTACGCTTTCTATCCAAGGCACAAGGGCAACACACATAATATGAGAAAGCTCATGATAAGATATCCATTAACCTTTAACTAGAAAAAAATTTGTCCCACAAGTGATGTCCTCACCTAGAAAGGTGTCCTTGTTCCAAATACTTATAATACCTCCAAAGTTACCATCTGACGGCTTAAAGGCCCATTCAAATTTATAACCCCCCCATAGAGATGAGCAGAAATTCCTCATAATATTATTAATCTTAGTTTCTTGAATATAAATGAAATATGGTTTATATTTCCAAACCAAATCTCTGATCGCCTTCTTCTTTAATCTCCCCCATAAACGTCTACTATTAATTGATATGATCTTCATCAACAAATGTATGTCTCCTTCTAACATCCTAACACTTTACATGATCGATTTCTTCTAAAACAAACAACCTTGCTATTATTTCATCCTCTTTACCATTTCCATTGAGACTAATTCTTTCTCATATCCTCCACATTTCTTCTACTTCTTTAAAGAATTATCGACCATTAGGAGTTGCACCCTCATCTAAGGGATCCCCCATATGTGCCACGTGAAAATTGGAAGGATTCACCTCTTGAAGAGATTGAGACCCACCATTATGGACCTACACATATTCACTAGGGGTTGTTATTGCTACATGAATGTCACCAAGATCAATACAAAAATTATGCTAATCTATGATATCCTGTTTTTTTTTCTTGGAGACCTTCATCTTTCTCTTCTTCATGTTGTCTATGTGAATTGACTTACTTTTGGGAAGAATTAATTGTTTTGAAAGATGGGAGTTGCTTCCATTGCCTTGGACATAATTCAAGTTGGAAGTCAATTTAGAAATATGGGGCACACATGTATTAATGTAGCCATATATGGCGATAAACATCATTGGTGGAAAATTGTTGCCAAAATGATTAATTATCAATTGTCCAAATATTTATATACATTGTATATCATTATCAATTACTGAAGAGTTTCTAACTGCAGTAAAATAATAAATCAAACTTCCAATTATATAAGAGGGCATAATTGGGAATTACATAAGGATTACAACTTGCTAAGGTTCAACAATAAATTACAACATGCTAAAGTCCAGTAGTAAAACTCCAAAAAATGGCATTGAGTCAAGGCAAAATTTTGTCTCCATATTAATATTCATGAAATCAAATTAACAACTAGAATTCATATAATAGTAGCACAACAAACAGAGGATACAAAATAATTGGAGAATTGAAAGTAAAACCGCAAAAATACCATTGATCTTCTAGAACACTCAATAACTCCCTGATTATTATTTCCTTCATTCTTGCATCTATTCTACTCTTCTAGCAAAAGAGTATAAGTGAAGTTTTGTCAGTTATAAATGAACTTGATTACACAGCAATAACTAAAAATAATAAACTCGAGCAATTGATGATAAATAAGAATATTATGTGCTTAACCAAATTTTTGAAGAAAAAAATAGATATTGTAATCAATTTTAATACTAATAAGACACTCCTCAGAATAATATGGGTGACATAGACAAATGATTTGCAACATTTATGTTGCTTCAATGTTCTATAAATCTACCCCTATTCAACATTTCAAAAATAATCAATAAGAAATGAACTAAGTGCATAATAATAATAAATTAGAGATCAAAAAATCAATAGCAAACATCAATGAAAGAATGAAATCAATGAGAACAAATATATAAATTAATGAAAATGGGAACACATTTAGAAAGTAAACAAAGCAAAGCAAAGAAAATAAATAAATAATAAAATAAGAACATATCTACAAATAAGAGCATATCAAGAAAATAAATAAACAAATCAATGAAAAAATAAACACAAAAATCAATGAAAAAGATAAGAATATATCTATGAAATAAAGAGGAGGAAAATTTACCTAGGCTGGGGTAGTGACTCCATTCTAGTCATCAGCTAGTAGGAAACAACAACACATATAGAAGCAAAGGAACAATAAAAATATACATTTCATGTCTTTCTGAAATATACAACACAAACAATAAAAAAAATAAAGATTAAAGATAGAAAGAATGAAAAAAAATCATGTTTCTGAAACATACAATGTAAACAATGACAAAACTCAAGAATGGTAAGAAGGATTCAAACTTTGTACAAAGGAATAAACATATGTGCTTCACCCAATTTTTTGAAGAAAAAAAAGTATTTAAATCAATTTCAATATTAATTAAGACCCTGTTGAGGATAATATGGGTGACATAGACAACTGATTTCCAACATTTAGGTTGCTTCAATACTATGAAATAGATAAATATATGCAAAAAAAAAAAGTAGGGAAATATACCTTACGTGGGGTAGTGACACCATTTTGACCATCAAATAGTAGGAACTTTAAAATATAACATTTAACATGTTAATGAACCAAATGAACTGTAAAATATGAAGACCAAATGAAGTAAAGAAGACCAAACACATATTTACATAAAGCCAACTATATTGAAACTTGTAACAAAACATAGAAACATGTATTAATGAAAGTACATGACAATAATAAGATCGAGAAACTTTAAAAACAAATGAAAATGTATTTGTCGAAACATACACTCAAAGGGATTGTGAGAGTAGTAGTACAAAAAATAGATTAATAACATTAATTCATCTTTTATCATGAAGAAAACAAAATACAAACAATATTTTACACATTATAACATCTTTCACTAATAAACCAAAGGAAATGTAAAATATGAAGGCTAAATGAAGTAAAGAAGACCAAAGGAAAGTGCAAAAGGAAATGAAAAATATAAAGACATTGATAAGAAGTTAACAAAATGTTACTCATTTCACTAATACATTCAAATATGAAGTAAGGAGTCGAACAAAACTAATAACAACATATAAATACAATAAATCAAAATAAGATAACAGGTTCCACCATTAAAATAAGAAGCAAAGAAGACGAAATCAATAGTGACAGAGAGGAAAATATAACACAAAAATAGAGTAAGAAATGGGGAAGGCAGTATCATTGAAGATATGAAACAGAAGACTTTAATTACATTGCCTCACTACAATATATGTATTAGTGAAATGGGAAGCAAGAGATGGTTGCAATAAATATATGAATGACTTGTGTCAGTCCTTGGCAGGTTTGCTGCTCATATCACGAATGAGTGATAAGAAGATGATCAACGAAAATCATGACATGGAGGAACTGAGGGATAACTTAATCGTAACAAAGATGAAGATTGTAGAATGAAGAAAAAGAATCCATCAGATTAGGGTTAAAGAAATTGTTACACATGTTTTATGTGATGATAGCAAACTAATATCGACAACCAACGGGCGTTGGTTCAAGTGGTACATGTTTGATTCCCCTTAAGCAAGAACCCGGGTTCGAGTCTTGTGGATGGAAAAAATGCCCATTGGAAAATATGCCCTTAAGCAAACAAAGTTGAGTTTTTGTAACAAAGGGAAAGATAAATAGGCTATTGAAACCAAAATAGAGAGGGAGAATAACAAAAGGACATGAAAAGGGAATCAAATCCCATTGAATATGATGAGTCATTATTATTTCAAATTAGTTTAAATTCAAAACAACAAAATATATGGTCCAATCAATATTCACTAATTACTAATTATTAAAATATACATTGTAAAAATATAATTATATAGTATGGGTAAGTACATAGTAGTTTCATGGAACCTTTTAGGATGGAAAAAATTGAGGAGGAAGTGACATGTGGCAAGTGATATGTGGAAAGAGTTTATTTTATTTTATAACTAGCAAGTTACCTGTGCGAATACACGGAGCGGTATTTTTTACCACATGATTAAGAACATATATATTATATCTATATTATTTCTTTAAGATAAGGAACCATTTCAAATTTTGTTATTTTGAAATTGACATATCTTTCAAAATTCAATGTCCCTCATTGTTCAACCTTACAAATATTAAATATACACAATATAATATTATGGAAAAACTTGATTATATGATTAGGAAGACCAAAAATTGCAAATGTATTTAAAAATTGATGAGTTAATAAGTTGAATTTTGGCCCTCATTAATATTACACATATTAATAGAATCAGAACTATTGTATTCATTTTTATCACATAATATTATGAAATTTAAAAATATTTGCTTCAACTTAAGAATTGATTGAATTGAATTATAAATTTTATTTGGAATTAAAGTAAAAAAAAAGTATTTATTTGTTCAATAATTTCAATAGTTTTTTTTTATCAGCAATGAAAACTTTATTAATCAAGAGATAAAATATTAGGAGAACAAGTGGTACTCCTATACACTGAATCTCAGAAATTAACAAAGAGAAAGACAAGTTGATGGATGTCTCATCCAATCAACATAAGAGTAAGAGAAGAAAGGAAAGCGGGCAATAATAAGGTTCCAGGAATGCAGAAAAATAAGCTCCACCATCTCCTCTATTTGGAACCTCAAGTTCTCAAATATAACTTTGTTCCTAATGTGCCAAATAGTCCAAATTGTGACAAACCAAAGAGCCACCCATAACTGTTTTTTCTTCTTCTCCAACCATATCATGTTTTCATGAGATGCAAATA
>NC_032015.1:15841699-15842127 GCF_001865875.1 Lupinus angustifolius | reverse complement strand
CCTCCAACTCACCACAAAGAGAACAAATAAGGGGATCTTGCATAGATAATCCACCTCTATGACCAAGGTTCACTTTAGTTGGAACCCCATCCAAAGCAATTCTCCACACTAAGCATTTCATCTTTGATGGAACATTAGAAGTCCAAAGCCTCTTGAAGAAAACAAGGTCCTGACTTCCTTCCACATGATGCAAAGATTGGTAAGTACTCCTGACCGAGTATTGTCTACTTATGTCATGAATCCAAATCCAAGAATCAACAGTATGTTGTTTAGGCGTAGAGTTGCAAAGGAATCGTAGGAGACCTTCATATTCTTCTTCCTCCCAAACGAACAAGTTTCTTCTCCAATGTATGTTCCAAGACCAAACCCCATTGCTCCAAGCACCCAAGGATGCAACAGTTGCATCTTTTTCTAAAGCCACCTGAAAT
>NC_032015.1:15836940-15841599 GCF_001865875.1 Lupinus angustifolius | reverse complement strand
ATAGAAACCTCATCTTTACCAACCTTATACCCAGTATAAATGTTCTTCGAAACTGCAGCCCGCACGATGCCACTAAGACCTTCAGCAACTATTAGAAAAAGGAAAGGTGCTATAGGATCACCTTGTCTTAGTCCACGAGCCATTGTAAACTCTTTGGTAGGACTCCCATTCACCAAGATAGATACAGAGTTAGAATGAAGTAAGTTTTTAATCCACACCCTCCATTTGAGACAGAAACCCAGCCTCTCCATCATATAAAGGAGAAAATCCCAGTTCACTGAATCATACGCCTTTTCAAAATCCACTTTAAGAATGAAGCAATCTCCTCTCTTCTTCTTCCTAGCTTGGTCAATTACCTCGTTAGCCACCACCACCCCATCCATGATGAATCTACCTTTGATGAAAGCAGATTGACATTCAGAAATAACCAAGTGAATGACCTTTTTAAGTCTAGCGGCAAGCAACTTCGAAACAATCTTTTGGATACAGCCAATAAGGGAGATGGGTCTGTATTCATTAAGGCTCTGTGGACAATTGTTCTTCGGGATTAGAACAATAAATGACGCATTACACCCTCTAGGAAAATTCCCAAATCTATAGAAATCCTCCACCATACTGATTATATCATCCTTAAGGCAATCCCAGTACTTTTTAAAAAAAGTAAAATTATAACCATCAGGTCCAGGGCTTTTATCACCATCGCAGCTCCAAACTGCATCCTTGATCTCATCTACCTCAAATGTAGCAGTTAGGAAAACATTATTCTCTTCAGACAAACAATTGAAATCGATACCATCAAGAGAAGGTCTACTCCAATGGCTCTCATCAAACTTTGCCTCAAAGAATGATCTAATGTGAGATTTAATTCTGACTGGATCTTCAATCCACTCACCATCAATAGTCAAACCTGTTATCTTCTTGAAACTCTGATTCTTATTGATGCATAAGTGAAAGAACTTCGAGTTAGAATCACCTTTACGGATCCATCTTTGTCTGGATTTTTGCAACAAAAGATTGTCCTTTTGGTATGAGAGACGCCACAGTTCAGCAGTAGCCGATCGTCTAGATATGACATCTCCCTCCGATAAACTACAACAGCTACCTTTAGCATCAAGAGAGTTAATAGCTTCCACCTTATCTTCAATTTGCCTATCCAGCATACCGAACTGTTCTTTGTTCCAACTCTTTAAGACCACTTTAAGTTTCTTTAATTTCTCCTTAAACACAAAAGAACCCCTTCCACTGATAACTAAATTCTTCCATTCATCAACAACTAGCTTCCCAAAACGTTGATCTGAAAGCCAGCAATTATTGGTGCGAAAAGGTGTCGGACCCCAATCTGAAACATCAATCTTGAGCATAATTGGACAATGATCTGAAAAAGTCCTAGGAAGACCCAATTGAACCAGTCTGCCCCATTTAGCCAACCATCCATCATTCACAAGAAACATGTCAATCCTACTCATTGTCTTTCCATTAGAGTGAAACCAAGTAAACTTCTTTCCAGATAGAGGTAAATCAAACATCTCCAGATCAAGCATAAATTGATTAAATTCCTCACATTCCCTTCTATTAACACGAAGACCAACTCCTTTTCTTTTATCATGTTGGAGAGTTGCGTTGAAGTCACCTACTAAACACCACAAATCGCCATGATGACCCATATGAAATTTGTTGATCACTTTCCCTGTCTTGCACAACTTTCACAGATGAGGAGTTATTATTATTAGAAAATTTTTGTGGGTTTGGAAAATAATTATTGCCCAAAATAGGAGTCATGTGGGTCCCCTCAGCAATTGGTGGCTTGGAGCATTCCCCAAGGAATAATTCACGTGGCAAATAGGTAGAAAAATCTAATTCACCAATTAAATCATGCTGCACTCCATCTTTAAAGCCAAGAAATGGCCCCTGGCCCACCACTTTTTCACTTTGCAACGTGACCTTATTCAAAGAAGAGGTTTGAAAATTCAAACCATTTTGGCAGGAACTTAAATGGCCATAACTCATATCCTTAATAATTGTGGAGTTAGCCAATTCACCACATGGCACGCGGTCCCCACACCCATTAATATTGAGGGCTGAAATAGTCTCTAAATTCAAAATTGGTTCACTGCAATCACCACCCACATTAACTCCCTTTAAAGCTAGAAACAAATTCTGAGGAGAAGAATTAACTCCTTCACCATTTCCAAATGAGACACTAAGGGTCTTCTCTTCCCCCTCCTTCACCGTCTCCGATATGGCAGGGAAACTTCTTTCCGGTGACCGTTCTGCTTCAAAAGAGTCAGACACCCAGTCCACGGTTCCATCCGACAACACACCGACTTCCTCTCACCTAGAATCATACGAAGGGACACAGAGATGTCTCTCCTTCTTGCTATCCACAAAATCCGACTCACCTCCCATCTCCTCCCAGATATTTACTTCAAAAAACTTGCCATTAATCTTCACTTTCACAAAGCACTGAATTAGTGTCTTCAAAGAAGTTTTGATCAAAAGCATTCATTTATCAAAGCAAGACTTCTGAATGGTTGCTTCATCTGCCGAGATCAATGAGCCAAATTTGTTGGCTAAAGATTCGAAGAAGAGAGAATTCCATGCTTGTAAAGGAACTCCAATGCAATTAATCCAAGTTGTTCAGTAATCTGCCACAACATCTTCTGACCAAGGGGCTAAGGATACAAACACATCTTTCAAGCAACCCTCTGCAGCTGTCACAACCTCTTGAATGGCTTCTCCTTCAACAGGTGAAAGAAGAACCAGGTTCCCACCCATAGGGTGTACTTTTATTGTAACAAACCCTTCTGACTGTAATAAGGAAGGAATTAGCCTAGCAATCTCATGGTCTGAAGTGCGTCCCACATAGCAATTGGACAACCATTCCATGTCCTTCTCCTCCACCGCGTACTCAATTCCATTCCAATCTTCCATTACTGGTGTGGAGCACGAAGGACGTCGAGCCTTTTCGCTATTTCCGGCGTCGAGAATCCTACCTTTTTCATCCCCCCTGAGAACTTGAGCAAAGCTTCTAGAGTCTCTAAGGTTCCGGTTATGGTAAGTTTCCTTCACCTCCTGAACGTTATCCTTTGGGTGTCTTGAGGACAACTCCCTGTTGAATCTTGGAATGTTGGCAAAAACTTTTTTATTGTCTATCCATGTGTTGTCCAGTTTCCATTCACGTTCTTTTTCATCCTTGACCTTATCAAATCTTATGAAAGCAAACCTTTGGGCATTCATGTTTCTTTTAATTGGGATGAAGACATCCCTAACTCTTCCATATTTTTGGAAGGTTCTCCAAAGATCACTAATTTTGAATTTTTCTGGAAAATTTGTTATGTAGAATGTGCTAAATCGATCAAAGGCTCTCCCCTGCTCTCCTACACTGATTCTTCTGCCTGAATAATTATTCTGGACAAGCTCTGTCTCCTCTGGTGGTCTCAAAGGCACTCTCCTAAGTCGGGTGGTTTTTGGGTAAGGGGCGCTCACAAGGCTTGGTTCACTCCGGGCAAATGAGTAAGGTCGGGATTTGGAGGATCCGAGAGGGACTCTCCGACTATCTGGTTTCCAGGGTTCTCTCCGGGGTTCTCACTGGGGTGCTCTCCGGGGATCTCTCATTTTCTCTCAAAGTAAACACACGAAAAAAGTAACTACATTTTCAATAATTTCAATAGTTGATGCAAGTATTATCTTTGGTTATAAAAACTCTTTATTTTTTTAGCGATCTTGTAGATCTGGACAAGTACTTTGAACTATGACATATATTGAATTATCAAAATTAACAAATGTATATGTCATTAGGTAAGTAATGACGTAGTTATGAGAATTATAAAAAAAAATTATACTTTAACTAATACATACTAATGTTATTATATTTTTGTGTTAGAGATTATGTACAATTACAATAGTTTATTATAATATTTTAAAATTGTATCATTGTCTTGATTATATGTCTTCATCCATACAATTTTTATATGATAATATTTCAATGATCTGTAGAGAGTGACAGATGACACATAAAATGATTAAATGATATTAATTGGAAACATTTTAAGATCTATTTAAATTTGTAACTACTATATATTCAAGTTACTATAATTAAAATATGTTTTCAAATTTTCCTAACAACTTTAATACATAATTTTAAAATAGAAACTAAATCATCATAATTAAGAGGAGAGGTCCACTTATTGCAAGAGTAAGTTTTAAAAACTTACTCCACATTCTAGCCATCAATTATAGGGAAATTCAATTGTTTGAATTAGTGAGTAGATCTAAACTATTAGTTATCCTTATAACTGACGGTTATGATAAGGAGTAAATGTAAAAAACTCACTCTTAAAGTAAGTAGATTTCCGCTCCATAATTAGTACCCTCAATTCCTTAATTATAGAAAATGAAACATTTAGGAATTACTAACTTTTCTTCTCATTAATATTAAAAATAATTATTTTTAAGAAATAAATTTAATATCAAAATATATCTTTATTAATTATAATATCACAGTTCACTCTATTAATAATAAGATTGGATTTCTGATATCAAAGTTTTTAAAAATAATTAAATAAAAATGTTTTAAAATCTATTTAAATAATTAATATTAAAAATTGTTATTTTTAAGAAATAAATTCAATGTCTATTATTTTTATGCCAAACATAATA
>NC_032015.1:15791836-15836840 GCF_001865875.1 Lupinus angustifolius | reverse complement strand
TATTGTTTTAAGTTTGCTATGGGTGAGGCTCAAACCCACAACTTCATCCACCTCATTTCTTAAACTCTTTCAACTTAACTATCATATCATCTTACGACCCTCAAATATCGTTATTATTACTCCAAATTCCTTATTTCGTTATTAATGCCCTAAATTCCTTAATTCCAGGAAAGTAAGAGAGTTATCTACGTTTCTTCTAATTAGTACTAAAAATTGTTATTTTTGTGAAATAAATTCATTGTCCATCATTTTTATGTGAAGAAAAATTTCAACATATTTCTATATTAATTATAATATCATAGTTTATTCTTTCTATTAGTACTAAGATTGATTTTCGACTATTTATGTTTTAAAAATAATTAAATGATATTAATTGATAACGTTTTAAGATCTATTTAAATGTGTAACTACAAAAAATTTCATTTAATGTATTTAAAATATTTTTCAAAATTTCATAACAACTTTAATACATAATTTTAAAGTAGAAACTAAATCATAGTTAATGCATGTTTATAACGAATGATTTACGTTATATTCCATTATAATTTATAATAATTGTTCTTTATGATATGTTTTGATTTATGTTGGTAATTGATTCTTTCTATTTTGTAACTGATTCGCAAATTTCTATTCTATTTCTGTAACTTATACAAAAAAATTAAACTAATCTATTTCTTCATAAGTTTTGAATCATATGTTATATTATTTATGATGTTAAAGAAAAATAAAATATAAATGAAATTAATTATTATTTCACAAATTTATTAGTTATAATTCTACAAATTTATCTACATAATTAGCATTGCCTAAAATTTATTAGTTATAATTTTGCAAATTTATGTCGATAATGAGAATTGCTTAAAATTTGGAAATCATAAATAAATTAAAAATATATATAAATCAAATAAAAATGAAGACATTATTCTTCTTCATATATAGGAATGCTAAAAATTGAGAAATAAAGAACAAAGACATTATATTGTGTTGTTGACCCAAACAATACAAATTTCTAAGCAAACAATCAAATAAGGTAATGAAGTTTAAGTAAAATTTCGAAGAGGGTGATTAACACTATGTGTTTCTAAAACATGCAAAACAAAAAATTAAAATAATGATTATATGAATAAATAAGTATATAAGTAAGATAAGAGATGCGAATAGAGAAAATTGCAGAGATGTTTAAGGGGAGAACCAAACTATAAATAAAGAGAGAAAATAATAACAATGATATAAGATGAAGAGATAAATATATTATTAACAAAAATAAATAGACAAATAAATGTAATATTGTAAGTGAATGTATAATATAATAGAGATTGGGTACATACCATATGTTTTGAAGGTTTGATCTTCCTTCAGGAAGATACATTTGTTTATCAGATGCTAAAGGAGAAAATTTCTGGAAGTATATATCTACATAATAATGAAATTAGTGAGAACACATCTATAAAATAAGGAAATCAATGAAAAATTATACAAAAATCAATGATAAAATAAGAACAGATCTACAAAATAAACCAAAAAATCAATGAAAAATGTACTAAAGATCAGATCTACAAAATAAATAAATAAGTGCACTCTAAAGAGGATCTTCTCAAGAGAAAGAAAATTGATGACAATGAAGAGACATAATGAAATGAAATGAACTTGGAAAGAAAAAAAATATTGTTGAGAGAAAAAGAATGTTGGAAGAGAAAGAGAGAGTCATAGACCTCAATAACAATTCAAATGTATTACATCTTAAAAAATGCAATAAAAAAGCCTTTAGAAGAGATTACATAAAATGCAATAAATTGTATTAAATGCAATAATTGTCAAGAAAATGACAAATATAATGTGGGAAGGTACATATGATTACCATAGAACCATTTTGGAGAGAGGAAAATGAAGGAGGATATGACATGTGGCAATTGTTGAGGTGGCGTGAGGAGGAGATGCATGTGACAATTGATGAGG
Source organism: Lupinus angustifolius (assembly GCF_001865875.1). Classification (NCBI taxonomy): domain Eukaryota; kingdom Viridiplantae; phylum Streptophyta; class Magnoliopsida; order Fabales; family Fabaceae; genus Lupinus; species Lupinus angustifolius. Next base: position 15,834,884 of record NC_032015.1, on the reverse strand, counting down.
TGGTGGGAGTTTATTTTGTTATATAGGTAATAGATTATTAACATATATATTGTAAAATGTGATTATGTTTTGTGGATAGGTACATATTAGTCTATGAAACCTTTTAGGATGGAAAAAAATAAGAAGGAACTGACATATGACAAGTGATGATGTGGAAGAAATTTATTTTATTATATAGTTAATAGAATAGATTATTAAAATATTCATTGTAAAAATTTGATTATGCAGTGTGGGTACGTGCATAGTAGTACCATTGATCATTTTAGGAGAGAAACAATAAAGGAGGAAAAGACATGTGACTAGTGATTATGTGAAAAAAGTTTCTTTTATTATATAGTTAATAGATTATTAAAATATATTAAAATATACATTGTAAAAATGTGATTATGTAGTGCGAATAGATATATATTAATACCATGAAACCTTTCAAGAGAGAAAAAATTAGAGAGGAAGTGACATGTGACATGTATTGATGTGAAAGGATTTTATTTTATTAAAAAGTTAATAGACAATCATTAATCACTATTTATTAATTATTAAAATATACATCATAAAAATGTGACTAGGTAGTATGGATAGGTACATAGTAGTACCATGGAAGGGGGAAAATTAGAGAGGAAGTGACATGTGTCAAGTGATATGTGGAAGGAGTTTATTTTGTTATATAATTATTTAAATAAACATTGTAAAAATGTGATTATGTAGTGTGAGTATGTATTTGATAGTATCCTAGAACCTTTTAGGATAGAAATAAAATTAAGAAGGAAGTGACACGTGACAAGTGGTGATGTGAAGGCCAAAGGAAGTAAAGAAGACCAAAGGAAAGTGCAAAAGGAAATGAAAAATATAAAGACATTGATAAGAAGTTAACAAAATGTTACTAATTTCACTAATACATTCAAATATGAAGTAAGGAGTCAAACAAAAACTAATAACAACATATAAATACAATAAATCAAAATCAGAAAACAGGTTCCACGATTAAAATAAGAAGCAAAGAAGACGAAATCAGTAGTGACAGAGATAAAAATATAACACAGAAATAGATTAAGGAATGTGGAAGGCATTACCATAGAAGATATGAAACATAAGACTCTAATTACATTGCCTTACTACAATATGTGTATTAGTGAAATTGGGAAGGAAGAGATGGTTGCAATAAACATATGAATGGCTTGTATCAGTCCTTGGCAGGTGTGCTGCTCATATCACAAAGAAGTGATAAGAAGATGATCAACGAAAATCATGACATGTAGGAAACTGAGGGATAAATTAATTGTCGCAAAGATTAAGATAGTATAATCAAGAAAGAGAACCCATCAGATTAGGGTTAAAGAAATTGTTACACATGTTTTATGTGATGATAGCAAAATAGTATTGGCAAACGAATCTTTGAATTTTTGTTACAAATGGAAAGATGAAGAGGCAGTTGGAACCAAACTAGAGAGGGTGAGTAACAAAAGGACATGGGTAAAAAAATTTCCTTTTATGTAACATATAAACCACAAATTGTTTTCCTTAAATCCATTCTTTTTTCAAGACGTCACATTTTTATAAACTGCGGAAAGTAACTAATTAATACCTAATGGTAATTGAAAATGGCACAACACTTTTCTGAATACTTCTTTGTTAATAATCAGATTTGACCCTACAACACGTTTAACAAAGTGTTGTTTGGTCAAGTAAAATGCTAGTACAAAGTACAAGGCAAAATCTAATCATCGTCTAAACTGAAACTACACAAAATAGGCTGAGTTATTCAACACTACAAAAGTATCCTACATAGGTACCCTAACCCCAAAAAGCAAAACAAAAGAAGAAATGGCTCCTAACGGCTAGCTCCCGTGCTAACGAGGGTACTAGAACCCTCACTCGGGTCCTCCTCCATCTCGGAGTCCGAAGAGAGCTCTACCATTTTGATAGAGTCCTCTACTATGACCAACTCCACGCAATCCTCCTTCTCAACTTCCATCTCTTCCACAATATCAGAGGTCGAATCCCACAACCACTCCTTGTGCCAACATCCTCTTGCTCTCCTGGCAAGGTTCGCCGAGTGTCTCTCCTTGACAGTGGGGAACATCTCACATCATTCCCACTCCTTCGCCTCGTAGACGGCCCTGCAACAAGTGGTCCACAAGGAGTTGCAGACTGAGTAGATGATGCGGTGGTCGGGCAGAGTGAAAGAAGTATCTATGTCCATATGATGAGTTGGGAAGCGTATCGTGGTGCCATCACACACCATCTCTAGCTCCATGCCCCCTGCCAGGACATTGAGAATCGGTAGCTCTGAATCCTTATTGATCGGTCCATCTGGATGAAAATGTGTACCAAAAATAAGCAGAAAGAAAAGGGAGTAAGACATCTAATGAATATTTATCATCGATGACATGGATTTATACAAAATATCACATTCAGACATAACACACATAATATACATATTATGTTATCATATATATATAAATGCAAATGATGAATGATGTTTGTAACTCAGACTATGAGGATCAATATATATGACTTCAATATATGAGTGTTATGTTTATTTTGTCTATCCTTACGCCAATATCCTCCCAATAAACTATTCAGAAATAACCGAGAGTACAGGTCCCATAACAAGCAGATTTAAACGCATCAACTTTTTCCTCGCAAGGATATGTGATCGATATGTTCCAAAAGAACTGTCCATTTTAGGACGATGTCGTATCAAACACTTTCTAGGCATCCCCCTCATTGATCCTGATTGCAGTCTCACCTAGACTCTCCCTCAAGGCTTTGCTAACGCATTACCGCCATCACCGACCCTCTCAACATATCGAGGCTCGTTCGTCTCCCATAATTTTCCTCTCCACTACTTCATTATTCACATTGAGTATGCACACTAACCGAGGTTAGCAGATTAAATCTTTTAATCATTCTTTTATATCTATCGGCTCATCCTAAGACATCTCCAATCGAAAATGCTTCTAGTGGGACTCGGTCTTATCATCAATAGAGGAAAACCTCATCTCCACTACGAATAATCGCTAAATCATCCAAGACGGCTCAATGGCCAAGCCTCTTATGGTCACACGATCTTGTTGCGTGGGAAAAACATAAACTTTCGAGTCTCGCCCTTAACAATGTAACTTTTATCACTCATTACTTTGGTTATGATGAACCTCTTGTACAAACTCCCAAGAGTCTAATGTAATTGTTCTTTATTATGAAATTTACACATTTGGAGCATATTATCCCCCAAAGAAGGAGTTGTATCGATTTTATTGAAGAAGAATGAGTTTGAGAAACTAGAACTTGAAATTAGTTTAAATTCAAAACAATAAAATATATGGTCCAATCAATATTCACTAATTACTAATTATTAAAATATACATTGTAAAAATTAAGGATGGAAAAAATTAAGGAGGAAGTGACTTGTGGCAAGTGATATGTGGAAAGAGTTTATTTTATTATATAATTATTAAAATTAAATTGTAAAATGTGATTATGTTTTGTGGGCAGGTACATACTATGGAACCGTTTAGGAGAGAAACAAATTAAGAAGGAAGTGACATATGACAAGTGATATTGTGGAAGAAGTTTCTTTTATTAGATAGTGAATAGAATAGATTATTAAATATACATTGTAAAACTGTGATTATGTAGTGTGGGTACGTACGTAGTAGTATCATTGATCCTTTTAGGAGTGGAAAAACAAACGAGAAAGTGATAAGTGATGATGTGAAAAAAATTTATTTTATTATATAGTTAATAGATTATTAAAATATACATTGTAAAAAATGTGATTATGTAGTGTTAGTAGGTACTATTAGTACAATGGAACCTTTAAAGAGAGAAAAATTAGGGATGAAGTGACATGTAACATGTAATGATGTGAAAAGAATTTATTTTATTAAAATGTTAATAGACAATCAAGAATCCCTATTTATTAATTGTTAAAATATACATTGTAAAAATGTGACTATGTAGTATGGGTAGGTACATAGTAGTACCATGGAAGGGAAAAATAAAGAGGAGGTGACATGTGGCAAATGATATGTGGAAGGAGTTTATTTTATTATATAATTATTAAAATATACATTGTAAAAATGTGATTATAGAGTGTGAGTATGTATATAATAGTATCATGGAACCTTTTAGGATAGAAACAAAATTAAGAAGGAAGTGACACATGACAAGTGATGATGTGGAAGTAGTTTACTTTAATATATAGTTTATAGATTATTAAAATATACGTTGTAAAAATGTGATTATGTTGTATGTAAGTACATAATAGTACAATTAAACCTTTTAGTAGGACAATTTTAAGGAGGAAGTGACATGTGACCACTAATAATATGGAAGAACTTTATTTATTATATAGTTAATAGAATATTAAATATACATTGTAAAAATGTGATTATGTAGTGTGGGTATGTACATAGTAGTACCATGAAATCTTTTAGGAGAGAAAATGTTTTGTGAGAAAGTGACATATGACAAGTGATAATGTGTAAGAAGTTTATTTTATTCTACAGTTAATTGATAGATAATTCTATTAACTATATAAGAAAAAAAGTCTCAACACTATTCCTATGGACACGTGTCACAACCAGATTCATTTCTTCTCACCCAAACATGTACACCTCTATCATTTACAGCTTGTCACGTGTATCATTCACACGCACATCTTGCATCATTAATTGTCATTATCGTGCACATTCACGCATTGTATCACACATCCTACACACAACCCCAAACACACATTATATCATTTTCTCTCTCATTTATCAACATTAATTATTGCCAAACATATTAAATTAAATGAAAAATAATTTTTCATTATTACATTAACTATCTGGGAGATTTGAAATTTCATTTATTATCATTAATTAATTAAATGCATATTAAATTTTGGATGAATTATTTTTGAAATTCATCTCTTTCTCTCAAAAGCACATTTGTGTTATTCTCGTCCATATTTTTTTCTCTCATTTTATTACTAAGCATGTAACCCCCTCTCTCCTCTTTAGTCCTTAATTTCATCATTTTTCTTCTCTTCTTCTCTTCAACCAATTATCGTATTTTTATTGATTTTTTTGGGTTTTATTTTCTACATATTTTCTTATTTGTGATACTTATTCTCACTCAATTTTAGTCATCACATTTCATATTCTTTGGCTTTTAATTTTTCCTTATTATAAATAAAATAAATTAAACTCTAGTTTGATAAAAACCCATTCGCTTTTTATAACTTTTAAATATTTATTTTTAATAAAAAGCTCCTATAGTATCATCATTCAATTTTCCTATTCTCATAAAAAAATTCAAATTCAAAACAAAAAAATTATTTCATTTTCTACAACTTTTTAAATATTTATTTTTAAAAAATCACATAATCATTTTTTCAAATTCCCTATTTTCATTAGAAAATTCAAATTTGAAATTCTCATATGTTTTCCTTATGTGTTTGAACATATTTCAATCATGCTAATGCACATATAATATGTGTGTTTTCTTAACACTACGAATGTACGAGTAATATGTATGTTGTTAACTATATGAATGTACGTGTAATATGTGTGTTCTTAACAATATGAATGTACCAGTAACATGTGTCTTTTTAACCATACGAATGTATGGGTAACATGTGTGTCCTTAACAATTAATACGAATGTACTGGTAACATGCATGTTTTAACCATAGGAATGCACAAATAACCCGTGTGTTCTTAAGCATGTAAGTAAACATGTAATATGTGTGTTCTTAACCATGCGGTAAAAAAGTATTGTCCCATGCAGATGCATGGGTAACATCTTTCTGATATAAAAATATTATTTGATATGTATCTTTAAATGAAAGACCTAAATTTTTATTTAATAGAGACGTGTATTAATTTTATAATACAATGTAAATATTAAATTTGTATGATTTGAAACAAATAACAGTCATGTAAGTCAAAATAATTACAATAGAGAAACATAAAATAACTACAAATCTAAAATTTCAAGTTATAAATCTTAAAAACATAATCAATATCATGTTCAAAATCATTATTTTTGCAAAATGCATTAATAATATACATATATTTTATAATATCAATAAATCATGTATTTACCCATTATACTTTTTTTTGATTTCATAATAATTACTTTAAAAGTTATATATAAAATCTTGTACAATTAGGCGTTAGAGGGAAAAACATTATATTAATAATGCATAAAAACTAAATATTAAACTAAAGTACACAAAAGAGAAGTAATATCTTGAGTTATTCTCTATTTATATTTTATTTATAGTATTATATTATTTTTATCTATATTTTTCTCATATGAAAATATGTGTAACACAATGAATATTTGATAATTTTTATAATGTTGAATGACTTATCCGTTACATAATTATGATTACACATTACATAATTATGGAATAGATATGATTATGTTTCAGTTCTAAACATCGAATAGTCATTTTATTTTTAAATTTGAATACAATCATTTCAAGTTATGAAATTTGAATAGCATTGATCATAAAACTAAATTAAAACTTAATTTTCACATCCTAATTTTTTCTCCCACTTCTCTCTTCTAAGTTATAACCTTAACACTCCAACCCAACCTCTTTATAAAGCATCATAAGATTCAAATTCAATCATATATTGCCTTATTTCTTTTTGTCTTTTTAATCCTCTTCTTTCAATGATTAAGTGTTACCTTTTATTATTATTTGTTGGATCCCATAGGGCTCTGTCACTCACCTAGAGGGGTGTAAATAGGTGATACAATATACAATGACCATCACTCGATAAACACAAAAATTATACAAATTTACACATACTGTTTAATTAATTAATGACAGACTTAATCGATTAAATCATATGCTCTTAATCAATTAACTACTCAACTTAATCGATTAATTCGATCTGCTAATAATCCATTATCTAAACAACTTAATCGATTTTCTAGTTCAGTTATAGTGTAAATAGAATTCTTTCGATCATCCATGATTACCAAGATTCAACCAAACTTACATGCAATTATACAGACAATTAAGAACAGTGAATGCGCAATACAGATATGCAATTATCACATATTATATTTATGTCAAGTTACGTAAATCAAGTAATGCAGAAATGTAAAAGGATTAGGGAAAGAATAACAAGACTCAGCTTTTTATCCTCGTTCTTTTGCTGTCCATTACAAACTACATCCAGACATCCCCTTCTGATCTTGAGAGGTTTTATCTTCAATATGGAATCTTCAATGTTTCTTACAAACATAATTCCAATACGATAATCAAGATGCTCCTTTCTTGGATCTTAAATCCCCACTTCGGTTTGACTACACAGCTCGCGTACTAGGATACTTCACCGTTCGCGACTCTAGCCCCAGCCTAAGTATCGCTTACAACCAAGACCTCTTGCTTCTCACGAAGACACGTTCTTAACCGCAGCTAGGGTTTTCCTAAACCTATTATCTTTATTTGGTGATGCAACACACCAAGAGAATGTGTTATTGCCTAAGTCTAACAAAAAAAATCTTCAAGTTACATACACACCTCAATATGCAGATTTTACAATCTTCTACAAATCTATGAACCCCTAAAAGATCTCACAAATACATAAATACAATGCGTGAGATGTTTTTTCATAGATTTTACAATGAATGCTCAACGGGTAACTTGTAAAGATTCACCCTATTCTTTTCTTGAAAGAACACTTAGAAATTTTTTCCTAAAGATATGAAAGTTTGAGCTTTAGATCTTCTCAATAAAGTGTAAAACTCTTTGTTTTCGAAAATGTGTTCTAACCCTCTTTTCATAATTCTCAAGAATATGAAACAATATGAAAAACTTGAGTTTATATACTGTTATAGTTATAACTGCAGTAAACCGATTATACTGAACTTTAATCGATTAACGGGTTTCTTCAAAGTAATAGAAAATATAAATAGTTACTAGCTTAATCGATTAACAATTGATTTAATCGATTAATGGGTTTCTTACTAGCTTAATCAATTAAGACCTGACTTAATTGATTAATAGGTTTCCAAAACTTAATCAATTAATATGACTCCTAATCGATTAAATGTTTTCTAAAATATATTTTTAATGATGAATGAACCTCCTACATGATTTGTAAAACCATAATGCATGTCAGTGAATGATGTATGATTTAAAACTCTTTTTTAATGCATTCAAAACATACTACCATGTATGTATGCATGTGCATGTAATGTATGTATGTATGTATGTATGTATGTATGTATGTATGTATGTATGTATGTATGTATGTATGTATGTATGTATGTATGTATGTATGTATGTATGTATGTAAATCTCATTTTAGTTATGATTCATTTTAGCTTGTGAGACTTTCATTAGGTTTCAACCTAACCTAGACTCTTACTAAGAAAACATCTTAATACCTAATAAAGAAATAAAAAAATACTTGACCCCTAGATCTTCTTTTGGATGATTTGCCTTGTATGTACTTGAGTCTTGACTTTATCGTTGATACTTGTTGTTTGTTGATTTTCTCATCCTCTCAAGCTTGTCATTCAACATTTATGCACAATGATGTAAGAACCGGACCCCTAACCGGTACGGTATAGATTTTGAACCGGTCAAGTATCAAAACCGGTCAAAAACCGGCCGGTATTTGACTAAACTGGCCGGTTTATACACATATTTTTTTTTAGAAAAAAAACTTAAAAACCCATTACAAGGTGATCCATCTTTCCAACCCATCTTTAACACTTCAGGGCACATGCTTTCAAGACATACTTAGATTACACATTTTGGTTCCTAACATTCGTGTGTAATCTTAGTAACATTTGTGTAATCTCAGTGACATTTGTGTAATCTTGGAGTATTGTAAGAAGATAGGATTTGGTGCAAAAATATAATCTCGATATGAGACAACTTTGACTCCTTTGTGTTAAATTTTAAAAATCCAAATTTATTTATTTTGTAGAGTGAGTTGTGAACTTGTGTCATTTATTTATATTTTGCGGTTGTTAAGTGATACTTTTGGATTGATATAAGTTTTGTAATTTAGACATTGAATTTGTTAAATACTTAAAATTATTTGTTTATATGAATTTTGAGTAGATGATGAATATGGATTATAAATTTGAGTATCTACCTATTTGAATTTTTTTTATAGGTTTATATATATATAAAAATAAGTAGGTATGTCTAGTTTAACCGGCATGCAATTTAATTACTGAACCACCGGTTGAACCATTGTACCACTATACTAGTACTCTGACTGGTTTGATGTCCGATACAATTTTAGCATTATTGTTTATGCATGTTGTTAATCCTTTGCCTTTATCACTATTTTCTCTTCATCAACCTTTCTTTGTCCTTTGTCTTCATCAAAACATTATATGATGCATGTTTGCCTCTTCAATCTTGCATTCATACACTTGTTAATATCTGTTAACAACTTGTTGGATCTAAAAATTCTTTGTTGGATTTGCTAGGTGACAATCAACTTGTTTTTCCTTGTTCTTGTAAATTGATGTGTATTTCTCCCTCTTGCTCCTCCTCATTTTGAGCATTGGGTGATTTATTCTTTTTTGTTGCGGAAGCCTCAACTTATCTTCTCTTGTAAGTCCTGAAAAACATAAACAACAACCTTTCTCTCCCGTTTGGCATGATAAAAAAGCAAAGTCATATATGAAAGTATATTTCCAAAAGAAGGAACAAATAATGCAATTTCTACATAAGTTAATCGATTAACATATGTACTTAATCGATTAAGTGTGATTTAATTTTGCCCATAATTGCATTTTAGGTGTAGGTTAATCGATTATGGCATGTGCTTAATCGATTAAACCTACTGATATGATAGATTTCAGTGTAGGCCACATGCTATAGCAGGAACTTATACAGTTTGATCTCACAGGTTTCATACCACTTGTTTTATACATATGCCAATTGTTTTATATCACATATGTACATACCACTTTCGATACCAGTTGTGAATTAATACCACTTGTTAATTGAAAAGTAAACGCAATTAGATCAATGCAAGTAGATTTGAAAGTTTCTAACATTCTTTCATCCATTGATCAAGTGATTTACAAAAGTAATAAGAGAAGTACATAATTCAATTTTAACACCACAAAACAAATTCATTCATAGCATGTTATGTCATTACATTGTCCAAGTCAAAGCACAAAAATAAACTAAGCGAGTTTGGCACATTACAATGCAACAACCAAAAGATTACACAAACCACAAAATTCCAAAAATCAGCAACTAACTAGGACACACTAGACATCCTAAGCTAGCTAGGAGGTGGTTGCGGAAATCCACAGAAGGAACTAAACATAAAAGAAAGCTTCTCGAATCGACTCTGATCTTCTTCATCTTGTCTTTGATGAGCCAAACCAAATGATGTTCCTTGAGGCATATCACATGCCTTAGCATTTTGCCCCTAGTTTTGCTCACCATGCTCACCACCTTATTCTGCAGACAATTCTAAATCCAATAAGGTCATGTAATCCTCTTGATACATCCATTACCTCCATATTTGTAAATACTCATCTTGTGAATGATGTTCTCGTGGACCATATGCTCTATGGAATTCACATCAATTATCTCCACAACAGATGTGTCGATCTCCAAATGATCAATGACACGAGAGATAAATATTCCATAAGCCAACAATCTCGAAGAAGATGATGCAATACCATACATCACTTTCAGAATCTCATAGGGCCAGCTAATCATCATTCCTTCTTTAACAACATACATAAGTTTAAGATCATTTACAGTAGATTGCACATGATTAGTGTTTCACTAAACTAATATGTAAGCAATTAGGTAATGTAAAAGCCTATTTTCTAAGGTTAAAGAACATGCTTTTGTGAGCTCACCTCGAACAAAATAATGAAGTCCCTTTAAGAATGACACATATACCTCAGCAGAGTTGTACATACTCCACTATTCGTCGTTGCAATCTCCAAGGATACCACCATCACATGATAAGCCTGCCACATCCATAAACAGCTCATCGTTCAACAGAATCAGCTTCCCTTTTACCATACAACTATAACCACCATCCTTATACTGAAAATTCGCATAAAATTCCCAAACTAGATAGGGGTAAATATTACCATTTAATTATAGAAAATGTGCAACCCCTTATGCCTCTACTTCATGCGGGAATTGGAATCCTTGCTCTACCATCCACGCCATATCGGCATAGCGAATGTATGTAGGTTTCTGGCTAATGAACCAAGACAACCTCTCTGCTTGAACAATATGAGCATAAAACGGGTATAAACCCATCAGAGGATTATGCCTAGCTGAAGAGGAACCTTCGGTGCTGAAATTTCTCGGACGTCCTGGATGACACAGAGAATAGTTTGAGCTAGCGGTGTGTTTCACTCTCTTTGGTCTTTCGTTACTCATGGTAGCAGAATCAAATGGACGGGTAATTGATTATTGGGAGAAAATCAGATTTAGGGTTTGAAAAGGGGAAAAGCTAGGATTTTCAATTTGAGCTGAATTGGTAGGTTGAATGCTTAAAGAAGGGAAGAAGAAGAGAATGGGTGGCTCTAGAACAAGTTTGAGGATGACTTCTATGATTAATTTCAGACAAGGGAATGGTGTTCACGAGGTTAGAGTTTGCAAAAACGTAACCCAGAATTGTTGCAGAATCTATTTTATTACTACACTTAATCAATTAAGATTATAAAATATTTTAGCCCAGGTAATCGATTAAGGGAACACAAAATCGATTAAGATAAATTGAAAAAGCTCAGGTAATTGATTAAAACACAGAACAAATGATTAAATGAGTCACAGAAATAGATTTTGGCACAGTTTGAATTAGTTTATAGGTTTTCTAAGATTCTAAGACAAAGATCTATCCTAAACATCTAATGTGCACTTAGCATAAAGCCACAATAGCATAAAACCATATACAAGCAAGAAAGCATTTTACAATTAAGGCTACATGCATATTATGGCAATAAGTGAACTTTTAGGATTATCTAGAAATCAAGCATGCATTCAAACACTTAGGTAATATATCAGATATAACATGTGATTAGACATTGTAGAGCAGTATTTATCATAATATTTGGTTACCTCATACGCTTTACCTCATTCTCATCAAGATGTTGGAAGTTTACCATTCTTTGGCGTTTTCTTTTGCCTTTCTTCCATTCTTTATTCTTGTCTTCTTCTTGCATAGAATATCAATTCTTGAATCATTTATCCTCATTAGTCCCTACAAAACAATAAGCATACTTTTCCTCTCCACTTTTGGAGATGGCTTAATCAAGCATGAAATTCTTATAGGCTTTCGAAGAGAAATAGTTTTGCTTGATTGTATTAATGTGATATTTAACATGTTGTGCTTCAACATGATTAGAAAATCCTTAATGGTGTTTCTACATTTACTTATCAATCAAAGCATGGTTAAAGGATTCATATACTTACTCAATAATATCATGTTTGCATTTGAGAGCATGTAAATGTGAAACATAAAGCATTAGGCCTCAAAAAGATTTTTGGGGGATATCATGATTCTTGAGTTTATGGTCTTGCTAGGATTTCATTTTAGAATATATCTATCACACTTAAGGTATGTAATGCTTGTAGCTAAGAAATGATACCTTGTTTTACCTTTGTTGCACAATGCTTCCTATCTTCAAGCATTTGTGATGACAAGTTGCTCATAGGTGTCATAGTCTCCTTTCCTTTGGTGCAAAGTCAAAGAAGTTTGATCTTCTAACCTTCTTATGTGCTTAGAACACTTGCTACCCATATGCAAGTTGAAGTCCATATGTCGTTAGGCACACCTACAAAACACAATTACTTGCTTTTCTTGGGTACCCAACTAAGCTTGGGTCCCTTGATGTTAGTAGCTTGGGGATTTTTTTCTTAGTCATCCACATACAATTTCCATTTGGAACATCATGCCTTCTAACATTATATACATTCAAGGTATGACCATACAATCCACAATAAAAGCAAGTAGGTGATTCACGATGTGAAATTTTCAGAACATTTACTTGTTTCTTATGAAATGTGTTATTTGCATGCATATATTCCAAACTAGCATGCAAATAACTTTTTAGCAGATTCTTCACTTCAATTAGCAGATAGGTCAGTTAAATTCCCTATTGGCATCTTGGAGGATGCTCCTATCAAAGTTGGGAAAATTTTCATTCCATGAGATTTTGTAATACTAGAAATGGAAGAGGATTCACAAATCCCAATCATATTAGGTAGACCCTTTTTGGCTACTGCTGGTGCTATAATTGATGTAAAGAATGGAAAACTTTCCCTGAGCATAGGGGGTGAAAAAGTTGAATTTGATATTGCTAAATCTATTAAACAACCTTCTCTTGAGGACTCATGTTTCAGGGTTGATATGCTGAACCAAGTTGTGAAAGAGGAAGCAGTTAGAGTGCAATCTAAGGATCCCTTAGAGAGATGCATAGTAGATGGTGACACTTCGGACGTTGATGAGGAAGTGGTTGAGGTTATTGAATTTTTGAATGTAAGCTCAACACTTCCTCACAACCCGCAAGATGAGACCTTGAAGGTAATGCCCAAATATGAAGATTGGGAGGAGGGGAAAGCACCTAAAATTGAATTAAAAACACTCCCCTCCACCCTCAGGTCTGAATTTCTTGGACCTAATCATCTTATCAGTTGTTATTAATGCTAAATTAAATAGATTGGAAACTGACAAATTGCTAAGGGTCCTGAGAATGCACAGGAAGGTAATAGGATAGACATTGGATGATATAAAAGGTATAAACCCTTCTTTTTGCATGCATAGAATTTTCATGGAACCTAACCATAAAACTTCAATTGAAAACTAGAGGAGACTAAATCCTAATATGAAAGAAGTGGTTAGGAAAGAAGTACTGAAACTTTTAGATGATGGGGTAATATATCCTATATCTGATAGTGAATGGGTCAGCCCATTTCATGTGGTTCCTAAAAAGGGAGGATTGACTGTTGTGAAAAATGAGAAAAATGAATTAATACCAACTAGAACAGTTACAGGTTGGAGAATGTGCATTGATTATAGAAAATTAAACACATCCATTAGGAAAGATCAATTTCCTCTCCCATTCACTAATCAAATGCTTGAAAGGCTTGCTACACATGAATATTTCTGCTATTTAGATGGGTACTTGGGATTTCATCACATCCCCATTCACCCTGAAGACCAATAGAAAACTACTTTCATGTGTTCTTATGGCACCTTTGCCTATAGGAGAATGCCTTTTGGGCTATGTAATGCCTCATCCACTTTTCAGAGATGCATGACTGCAATATTTTCTGATTTTATAGAAAACATAATGGAAGTTTTTATGGATGATTTTTCTGTTTATGGACTTTCATTTGATGGCTGCTAAACAAATTTGACAAAAATATTGCAGAGATGTGAGGAAGTGAATCTTGTATTAAATTGGGAAAAATATCACTTCATGGTGCGCGAGGGTATTATGTTGGGCATTTAATTTAAGGGAAAGGGATAGAGGTGGACAAGGTAAAAATTGTAGTGATAGAAAATCTGCCACCACCAATTAACATAAAAGGTGTTAGGAGTTTCTTAGGCCATGCGATTTTACCGCAGATTTATAAAAGATTTTTCAAAAATTGCGAAACCTCTTTCTAACCTTTTAATCAAAGATATTGCATTTGATTTTAGTGCTGCTTGTCTAGAATCGTTTTGCAAGTTGAAGGAGGCATTAGTCACTGCACCAATATTGCAATCACCAGACTGGAATCTTCCCTTTAAAGTGATGGATGATGCTAGTGACTATGTTGTGGGAGCAGTGTTGGGCCAAAAGACGGACAAGAAGATGCATGCAATCTACTATGCAAGAAAAACACTTGATGGAGCTCAAGTCAACTATGCCACCATAGAGAATGAGCTACTAGATGTTGTGTTTGCCTTCGAAAAAATTAGGTCCTACCTAGTAGGTTCTAAAGTTATAGTCCATATTGATCACTCAGTCAGTCCATATTGATCACTCAGTCCTGAGATACTTGATGAGTAAGAAATAAGTCAAGCCACGTTTCATCCGATGGATTCTCGTTCTGATATGGAGATTGTTGATAGAAAGGGAACAGATAATCCAGTTGTAGATCACTTATCTCGGCTGGAAAATCTAAGTGGAGAGGAGGAAGACATATCTATTGATGATTTATTTCATGATGAGAAACTCCTCCTCGACACTATAGAGGCACCTTAGTATGCTGACTTCGTAAACTATTTGGTTAGCAAAATTCTTCCACCTGAAATGACACCGCAACAAAAAAAGAAATTCTTCTCAGATCTGAAGAAGTATATCTGGGATGATCCTTACCTCTATCGAATCTGTGCTGGTGGAATTTACAGAAGATGTGTTCCAGAAGAAGAAGTGTCAAAGATCATGAGTTGTTGCCACTCTGTCTCTTATGGAGGTCATGTCAGTACTTCAAAAACAATAGAAAGGTATTCCAATGTGGTTTCTTTTGGCCATACATATTCAGAGATGCAAGCAATTTTGTTCTCTAATATATTCTTGCCAAAGGGTGGGTAACATATCAAAAAGGCATGAAATGCCAATGAACCCCATCCTTGAGGTGGAGATATTTGATGTATGGGGAGTTGACTATATGAGACCTTTTCCTACTTCAAACAACAACAAATATATCTTGGTCGATTTTGTTTCTAAGTGGGTGGAGGCAATTTCATCTCCACACAATGATGCTAAAACGATCATCAAACTGTTTACCAATATCATATTTCTAAGGTTTAGGGTCCCGATGTTGGTTATTAATGATAGAGGCTCACACTTCATTGAAAGACATTTTGAAAACCTCTTGAAGAAGTATGGTGTTTCTCATCGAGTCGGTACCCCTTACCACCCTCAAACAAGTGGTCAAGTAGAAGTATCAAATCATGAGATTAAGAGCATATTAGAGAAGACAGTGTCTAGGAGCAGGAAAGATTGGTCCTCAAAGCTTGATGATGCTTTATGGTTTTAACATACTACATATAAAACACCTATTGGTATGTCACCATTCAAGTTGATTTATGGTAAGCCTTGACACCTTCCAGTGGAACTAGAGCATAAGACATATTGGGCAGTCAAATTGCTAAACTTAGATCTTAAAGTTGCTGGAGAAAATAGGAAATTCCAACTGCAAGAGTTGGAAGAACTGCGGTTGGATGCTTATGAGAATGCTTGGACTTACAAAGAAAGAACAAAAAGATGGTATGACAAACACATACTCTACAGAGAATTCCAAGTAGGGGAGTTAGTTCTCTTATTCAACTCCAGATTGAGGCTATTTCCAGGGAAGCTAAAGTCTAGATGGTCAGGTCCGTTTAGAGTCACCAAGGTTTATCCTTATGGAATAGTTGAGATATGGAATGAGGAAAGGGAAAATTCAAGGTGAATGGTCAACCTTTGAAGCATTATCTAGCAGATGAGCGACTAGAATAACATACAAACATAGCCCTCTTGGACCCTACATGAGTTACAAAGATCAATCGTCAAGCTAATGACGTTAAACGAGCACTTCGTGGGAGGCAACCCACGCTAGAGGTACATTTTTAAATTCATTAATTTTAGTGTTTTAGTGTCGGCTTTAGTGCCTTCCTGAGTTTGGAGCCTTTGTAAGGGGATGTATATAGTGTCGGCCACAAAACAAAATGGTGTTGTTGCCTAGGATATTTGCATCTAGTCCATCTAGGACATATTCCATTTGGGACATTTTTTATTTTCTTTCGCAGGTACTTCCACTACACCCAATGAAGCCAACCACTTGTAATTGGCACATGAGTTAAGGACACTTCATACCTAACCCGTGAGTTTTCTTTTTTTTCATTCTCTTATTGTTACAGATTTTTACATTGGGGACAATGTAAATTTCTAAGGGTTTTGCATTTAGATAGTTCATTCATTTCATGTCTCATATATCATCTATCCCCTGGTTTGTTCTATGTGTTGTCTATCTGCTTTAAATAAAAAAATATGCATGAATGATGATTGTTGATCAATGACCCCCATTGAAGAAAAAAAAATAGGTGTTAAAAGAATAATAACAAGAAAGACATTAGATTTGACAATTATGAATTAAATTTGGTTACATAAAGATCTTTGTTTCATAACTTTTGTTGAATGTACCAAATGTGAGAATCTTGAGCCAAACACAATAAGGGATCTGATTTGAATTGACAATTACATAAAACCTTTTTTTTCTTTCATGAGCGCATAATTTTCTTTGATTGTATATTCTAGAACTTGATTTGTGACTGTTTCAAGATTGACGTCCGTCTGTATGCATTAAAATGATAGAGGCAATTAGGACTTTTTCTTTCGACCTTCAACCGCTTGCTATAAACATCGAAAACTCATTAGTTGTCCACTTTTGAGCCTAAACTTTAATGATTTTTTAAAGCTACTCAAATTGGGGTTTGGAGTAATTTATGATGTTTGGTTGAAGCAATGAGAAAGGTAAAAATGTCATGTGTGATGAAAGAATCCATAAAAAGGTGCAGAAGAAAATAAATAAATAAATTTTATCCCTTCTTTTTTAGAAAATCTCAACAAAAAGAAAGAAGAGAAAAAAGAAGTGAAAAAAAGAAAAAAAAGAAGAAATACAAAGTATACTAAAAGAGAAGGGACTTGAAAAAAAAAGTATGTTATAAGGAGAAAGGTTGATTGAAAAAAGGGTCATATGACAAAAGTAAGGCCTATCAAGATAATCTCGATGTTTCTATCAGATGTCTAAAATGTTTAAGTATTTTGGGAAACATTTGTAAGCCTTTTGAATTATCCTCTCTGTGACTATCCCACCTTAAATCATTCACTTTGGCCTCATTACTACCATTTAAAGACCTTTTAATATTTGCGTGCATTCAAATACACTTAGTGGCGATTTGATATATAATCACGCCTATGGTAATTTACTTTCATGAAATTTTCTTGAGCGAAACACTATGACCCTTAAACACATGAGTGATGAGAGAAGAGGGACCCTAATTCATGCAATTGTTATGACTTAAGGACTTAGCATGAATTAAATTTGCTTACGATTGTCTTGTCTTGATGTCTGGATTGTTTCAAAATAAAAACAAGATTGCTTGTTATTTTGGGTCATAGTTTCTATATCATCATTCATACATGATTGTGAAAGTTAGACATAATACTTGCTTGAGGACAACCAAGATATAAGCTTGAGGGGATTGATGCTCGCATACTCATAAGTGTGAAATTATACTACATTTTCATTACATTTAACTTGCATTTTAGGACATAATTAGGACTTTAGGATTGTTTTTAGCTTTTATTTCTCTTTGTTTGGGTTGAGCATGTGTTTTTAGTTATGTTGTGCAGTTTAGATGGATCAAAATAAAAAAGAGTAGATATTGGGTGCAAGAAGATTGAATTCAGTGTTGAGGCTATGCGAAGAACAATTGAAGGACCAAAAGAAGTCATAGATGTTATATTATATTCCTATCTTTTAGATTTGTTTTGTTGGGCTTAGCCCAATATTTTGTAATTAGAATAGATAAGGATTCTCCCTTAAGGATTTGGGGAGAATACTCTACATTACAATTCTCTAATTTAGAATTTGGAATTCTCTTCTACATAATGAGTGAGTAATTCCCTTTGTTTCTAGGATTGGGGCTATGCCCTTTGTCATTCAATAAATATTTGTTCTTACTTCTATTTCATTGAGTGTTGTGATTTGAATCATTAAACTGAGTTTTATTCGTGTGAGTTGTCTGGCCAACAAATTACACCTCTTAGATACACTGGGGAAGGACCAAGAGGTGAATCCAACTATCCGACTATTCAGTTATTCAAACTAGAATCCTAATTCACGAGAGTAGTATTAGGATTCTTGGGGGTTTCTTGAATTCACCTTGGGTTGCTACAAAGTGATTGATAATTGTACCATGAGAGTAGGTGTGACTTCAATTGAGTACACATGTCGGAGCTCGAGAGAGGATGACACATATCAAAGAGCAATTCACCCTCACAACTTAAAGTTCATGAAAAGGAGCAAAACAATGATTTGCGAGTGTAAAGGCGGTAACCCTTATCCTTGGAACTCTTCCTAAATTAGATTTCAATCCCTTTTGATTATTTTCATAATTATTCTTAGAACTCGTGGGATCGAGATTTTATTACTTGCCGACATAATCGTGCACTTTCGATTTTCCCTATCAAGTTTTTGGCGCCGTTTTCGGTGAGATTTTCGTTTGCTGTCCACTGCAAACTACATCCATGCCTCCCCTTCTGATCTTCGGAGATTTTATCTTCACTATGGAATCCTCAATGTTTCTTAGAAACACAATTCCAATACAAGAATCAAGATGCTCCTTTCTTGAATCTTAAACCCCCACTTCGGTTTGACTACACACCTTGCCTACTATGATACCTCACTGTTCGCGACTCTAGCCCCAACCTAAGTATCGCTTACAACCAAGACCTCTTGCTTCTCGCAAAGACATGCACCTAACTGCGACTAAGATTTTCCCAAACCTATTATCTTTCTTTGGTGATACAACACACCAAGAGAATGTGCTATTGCCTATGTCTAACAAAAAATTCTTCAAGTTACATATTCACCTCAATGTGCAGATTTTTCAATCTTCTATGAATCTAAGAACCCCTAAACGATCTCACAAATACAGAAATACAATGTGTGAGATGTAGGTTTCTTTTTCACAGATTTGACAATGAAAGCTCAACGAGTATCTTGTAAAGATTCACCCTTTTCTTTTCTTGAAAGAACACTTAGAAAATCTTTCCTAAAGATATGAAAGTTTGAGCTTTAGATCTTCTCAATAAAGTGTAAAACTCTCTGTTTTCGAAAATATGTTCTAACCCTCTTTTCTTGATTCTGAAGATTATGAAACAATATGAAAAACTTGGGTTTATATATTATTCTGTTTATAACTGTAGTTAATCGATTATACTAAACCTTAATCGATTAACGAGTTTCTTCAAAATAACAAAAAATGGAAACAGTTACCAGCTTAATCAATTAACAACTGATTTAATTGATTAACGGGTTTCTTACCAACTTAATCAATTAACACCTGACTTAATTGATTAGCAGGTTCCCAAAACTTAATTGATTAATATGACTCCTAATCGATTAAATTGTTTTCAAAAATATATTTTTAATGATGAATGAACATCCTACATGATTTGTAAAAGTATGATGCATGTCATTGAATGATGGATGATTTAAACCTCTTTTTAAATGCATTCAAAACACATTATCATGTATGTATGCTTGTGCATGTAACTCATGTATGTATGCATGTAAGTCTCATTTTAGTTATGATTGATTTTAGCTTGTGAGACTTTCATTAGGATTCATCCTAGCCTAGACTCTTACTAAGAAAACATCTTAAGGCCTAATAAAGATATATAAAATACTTAACGCCTAGATCTTCTTTTGGATGTTTTGCCTTGTATGTACTTGAGTCTTGACTTTATCGTTGATACTTGTTGTTTGTTGACTTTTTTCATCATCTCAAGGTTGTCCTTCAACATTTATGCATTTTGTCAATCATTTGCCTTTATCACTCTTTTGTCTTCATCAACCTTTATGTGTCATTTGTCTTCATCAAAACATTATGTGATGCATGCTTTCCTCTTCAATCTCGCATTCATGCACGCTTACATATTCATTATTATTATCATTATTACATTTAATCAGAATGCACTATTTTTTATCAGAATACACAAATAGTATAAATATATTTTACAACATCAATAAATCATATATTGACCAATCATATAGAATAATGTGTTTTTAGTATTTTAAATCTATTTTACAATTTTACATATTTTTTTATTTCAAGTTAGTAACTATTTTAATTAAATTTTGTGAGAGTAAATTAACATTTTGCATCTTAATTTTAGATAATTATTTTCAATTTTTATATGATTATTATATTTTATCTGTATTTGTTTGGATTTGACAAATATGTGTAACATATAATATTTGGTAGTTTTCTAACGATAAATTTCTTACACATTACATAATTATAAAATAGATATGATTATGTTTATTATGGTTTGAATTATTCATTTGGGTGTAATCTATTAAAACATAATTTCGCAATTTAAAGTAAAAAAATTCAAATAATACCAAGAAATTCCTAATTTCATGGAAGCATTAAAACATAGTTAATCAATTATGGAAAGAGTAAATCGATTCATTTAAAATTCAACAATGTAATTTATAAATAATTCAAAAAAATATAAATCAAATATATATTACAATGCTAATAATTTATGTATCTTATATGATATATTTTAATAGATTACACCCAAATGAATCAATTCTTTAATGCAATTAAATCAAATCAATGATATTCTTTTTTCTTAAGCCATAAATACAGGTAGAAGAATAATATGATTAAAATGAATCAATTTGTTACAACTCATTACAAACTCTCACACCCTACTGTTGTTAGATCATTCACCTTCAAACTCCCACACTTCAATTTTTAGGGTTTCTTTCTTCTCCTTCCTTTTGAAGAATAAGAAATAATAGGTAAAGTAATAAAGAGAGGAAAATCATTTATACATAGTTATAGCTAAATAATAAATAGATGTATAATTACCTTTCTTTCGTGCATGCGTGAAACTTGGAATTTTTAACTGAGTGTACATTGCAACAAAACATATATTGCTGTTTTTTATGATAAGCTCGCAGAATTAAGATATAATAAAGGAACAAAAAGTGTTGAAACATTGTGGATATGTTCTTATGTATATAAATGAGACAATAATGAGTTGGTGAATGGTGAGTTTCTGAGCATTAAAATATGAGTAAATACCAAGGAGGCCAATGTGATACACCTCAAGAAATCACAAGAATTTTAGGTTACTAGGACAACACATATATACATATAACTTTAAAATTAAAGGTAGATTTAAATATGTTTTGGCCCTCAAAATTTATCGAATTTTGGTTAAATTCCCAATATATTTTTGTTTTGTTTCATTGCTTATAATTTGAAATTTTTGTTTCAGTGCATAATAATGACGTACTAAGTTGATTACAAGGCTAATTGTGGTATTTGATACGCTATGGATAAAGACTAAAATTAAAGTGGCAACTCAATAGGAGACAAAAACTATAAAAATATATTAGGGGGGCAAAATCAAAATTGTCTATGTTTAGCTAGACTAAATCTTATTTAAACTTTTTAATATAATCTTCTTAATAGGTGTTGGATAAATTGTGTTTGTTGAAGGTGTATTGCTTTATGTGGAAAGTATTGAGGGTGAGATTGGCTACCGTGGAAGAGCTTTGGAAAAGGCACATTGTAGTGTAATGCATAGGGATGGCAACAGACACGGGTAGTAGTTATCTGCTACCTATTTTGAAATCTAGGGTCATTACCCGTATCCGCTCGTACACATATGGGTACCCACATGCGAGTATTTCGTGGGTATTTTTAGGTACCTGTGGTATAGTTGGTACCCACGGGTTTCTGCATAATATACAAATTTCTAATTCCTACACAACCATAGAGGTGTTGGACTGCAGGGTGTACTACCAAATTCAGTAATATAAATTCAACAATTATTTCCTAACATTGAAGAGTAATCATAAAAATGCAAATTTTCATACATATTTTAAAATTTAAACTACTTTCTAAATGTTAAGTCTTCAACGAAATGAAATAAAAAATGCATCCATTGCTGCAGTTTCCGAATCTTCTTCAATGGTTAACATCATTCCCTTCAATAGCAATACCTTGGCTAGTTGAATCCTAGACAAAAATCACAATTTAAAATTAAAGCAAGAAACATAATGATGTCCAGTTTTAAATTTAAAGAGCCTGCAAAAATATAATAACGTCATTCAAGATTTATATAATGAATCTATAAAATATGTAGTTAAAAGTAATAGACAATATTATCTTTTATGTCACACTTTTGTCAATCCTGGAGACACGTTAATGCCTCTACGATATCTAGACGCAATCTACTATGATGAGGACAATGGAGATAGGAATTGCTAGTAAATCTCTTGCAATTCTTTGCAAGGTTGAATATTTTATCCCATTTACCTTCCACCAAGTTAAGATGTCAAACTCTCCACCTTGATCGGGTAATATCCATCCTCTAAATATATGTCTAGTTCTGACCTACGGTGTGCAGTAGCAATATTTTGCTCAGAAACAAAACTTTCATACTTTGCCCTCAAATCAATATTCACTTCATCTGCCCCCACATCTATTATTTAGAGTTTGACTTTGACTTTGACTTGAAAAATCACTCTCTTTACCCTTCATTTTAATCTCATACTCTTTTACCAAATCTTCACAAATACTTTTCAGCTTGCTCATTTCAAAAACATGTTGTCCATAAATTATGGGATAAGAAAAATCTAAAAAACATAGTTTGTATTTAGGATCTAAAACAACATCAACCGCCATCAAAACACATATATCACACCAATACTTATCAAATTTGGCATATATTGCTTCAACCATTTGTTGAATAAGAAGGTTAGTAGATAGAATCCAGTCAAGTAATTCCAATTTAATTTCACAAATTTTTGGAAAAAGGACATTTGCAGTTGGATACAAAGTAACAGAAAATACTAATGTCACATTATAAAATAATTGCAACTTTTGACAAATTTCATTGGTTATCTCTCATTCATCTTCGATCGACAATGTTTTATATTGATATTCTCTAGTGAAATCTTGAGAATACATCTATGTATACTAGTCTTACATGAAGCATAAAAAATATAGAATTCCACCCAGTCTTAAAATCAACTTCTAGCTTTCTATCATATCGAATACTTAATTTTTAATTCTTGAGACTAACATATTCATTGATGTTGCTTCTTTACTATTCTTTTTGGCATAGCTTGGTAGTTGTACTAGGAAACCTTTGCCCTGAAATTGTTAGCGACGCTATAAGTATTATATGAACTATTAAATTTGGTCACTAGAATTCTACAACATCTTCCTTGGATTCTCATGCAACGCATGCTTAAGGCTTAGACACTAACCTTTCTAAACCATCTAGCACTTCTTATGAAAATGTTAAGCTTCACTTTTTCAACAACTGGTATATATATGTAATTTGATGACATTCTAGTTTTGAGGAATATAATTTATATATAGTTGAAAAAAGTTCCATAACTTTCACAATGCCAGAAACTGAATGAGAAGTTGAAAATCAGATGACACATGCCATTATTCAAAGTTTAACCAATACCACAATTCAATTTACAATTGTGTAATTTGCACAATATTTATCATATAGCTACATCACAACAATAAGAGATAATGTAGAACAACTTATTATAATTCAGAACAAAAAAATGAAAGTTTAAACAAAAACATCATCAACAAACATGACATGGAATATGATAATTTGAAGGGGGCATCATCAAAGTTGAGACGATAGCTATGAATATCATAGCTATATTGAGACTGTGGATTTCTCTTTTTCAATCCAAGAACTTGCTTCCAATGATTCTTCAACTTACGAAATACATGTCTTAGAACAAGTGATGGAGATGAAAACCCAAATGGCACCCTTCTTTGTACATTTCCACCAAGTATCACTGTAGAGCTAACTCTAATTTTCTTATGAAATCTTTGAAAGCAAAAAAGCTTTGATATTTCATTCTTCAATAACTTAAAAGTTGTGTTGTATTAAGTGAAAACATGTATTTGTTAAAACAAAAGCAACATCATTAGGAAACTAGAGTAGAAGGAAGGAAGAATGAAGGATGAATTTTCAATTGTCCACCACACAAGCAGGTACAAAATATTTGTATCCACATTATTGATTGAGGGTAATATCTATGAACTCGGTATAGATTTATATACAATCAATACTTATATTATCCCTAACAATTTTAGGGAAAAGGTTTCCTAATACAGCAACCAAGCTATGCCAAAAAACAGTAAAGGAGCAACATCAATGAATACGTTTGTCTCAAGAATTAAAAAAACAAATGTATATATATATATATATGGAGCTACTCATGAGAACAATGTATTATTGTGAGAAATGAGAACACTTAATATATACTATTGGATCTTGATTGAACAGTTAAGATTAAAAGATACATACATGTGATTATCATGTGACCAATAACTAACTTTTAATGATAACCATCCATGATTGATTGTAATACCCAAATTTATTATTCTCATAACTTTTATATGAGAATTGTTCTCACTTGAGTAGCTCCATATATATATATATATATATATATATAATTTGATGACATTCTGGTTTTGAGGAATATAATATATATATAGTTCAACCATCAAAAAGCCTAGTTACAGCAAAATAGTTATGTCTCATTCTATGTAAAGTGACTATATACCGAAGCATAATACAAACAAAATGTTTATAATGTTGATCTATGATTAAATTGGAAGGCATTTTATTATTGTTATTAAAAACATCTAAAGGAAAGAAATTGAAACATACATATGTCATGTAGAAGGAAATATACTGAAGGAATGAATGAACAAAGAACACCTAAACGAGGTCGGAATGAATAGAACACAATATAAGTGAGAGAGAACACAAAACAATGTTATACCTAAGAGAAAAACGCACCTTGTTGCATCGTCATCGCTGCCTCTCCTCGTCACTGCTAACTCTCCTAACCGCTGCTGCCTCACTTATTGTCGCTGCTGGTTGTAAGTTGAAGGTTTTGGGGAAGGGAATGACCAGGAAAGGGGGTAAATGGGTTAGGGATTTTAGTTTTAAGCGAAAGGGGGTAAAATGGGTTAGGGGAGATGTATTTTGGACTAGGTGTTCAAATCAAAAGAATGAGAGAGCGTGAGAGAGAGCAGGGCAGAGAGTGGGTGAGAGTGCAGGGTAGAGAGACTTTGAGGGAGGATCTTCCTAGACAAAGTAAGTGGAATAATCCCTCTTCAAGGAGTATCTCCGACCGACCTTTCCTGCGAAACTCTTTTACTTTCTTCTTCACCAATTTTCCTCCTGACTATGGTGCAAAAGAAATGTGGGAAATCTTCCAAAAATGGGGAAAGGTTGTTGATGTAGTCATTCCTTCAAGACTTGATAAGTATGGCAAAAAGTTTGGATTCGTTCGATTTCAACATGTGACAAACAGTAACAAAATGGTGCAGGATTTGGATAAGATTTGGATTGGTCTCTACAAAATATGGGTCAATATCCTAAAATTCCATCGGGGACAAGGATTAATCAGAACTCAATCCCTGAATAGAGCTCAAATTCCAGCAGGAAATAGGGTTGCACCCATCCTTAGGGATGACCGGAACTATGCCGAAGTAGTCAAAAACGGTCCTCCGTCCTTAATTGTTCCCATTCAGCCTGCCATATCTGATAAGAACACGAGTTGTTCCCCCTCATCTCCTGAGTTCGTCTTTCAGACGTCTGAGGAGAATCCTCAATGGTTACATGATAGTTACTTTGGCATTCTCTCTGAGCAAGTTGATTGTGTAAGTCTGAGGGAAAAACTCCATCTTGACGGCTTCTATTCCATTCACATCTCCTCTCTTGGAGGCCGATCAGTCCTTCTTCGTGCTGAGGAGGAAGGAGAAATCGAATCTCTTCTTCAGGATGAGAAGGAATGGTTTAATCGTCACTTCTCCACCATCCGCAGATGGAAACCAACTGATGTGGCTCAAGACAGGTATTTTTGGATTCGGTGTTATGGGGTTCCTCTCCATGCTTGGGAGGAGAATTTCTTTCGGAAAATTGCTTCTCTTTTCGGAGAATTCATTGGTCTCGACGATCGAACTAGACACAAACACCATCTGGAGTTTTCCCGAATTCTCATCGCCTCTTCTTCTAGAACTTTGGTGGATAGGTCAATTCAAGTGAAGATTAATTCGGGTCCCTTTGATATTCACATCTATGAAGAAAGGGAAGTCTGATGCCATCATTATAAGAAGCCCTCCTCCCTTTGGTTATCCGGCGACAGCTCCTCCTCCGATTCTGATCCTTCTTGGATGGCTCAGAATCTGGACATAGAAGAAGATGGATGGGCGGCAGAGGTTGAAGGTGAGGACGTGGCTTCAGGAAGTCCCACTCGGGTTAGCGGGTCTCAGGGCAACCCATCCGGTGCGGAACCCATCTTGGAATCGCATGTTTTTCCCTCCCACCGTCCAGAGGCTTCAACAGCTGCATTCAATGACCCAAGCAATCAAGTGGAAGTTTTTAGTGAATTGCAATTAATTCAACCACCCCCATTTAAGTCTGGCACAATTTTCTCTGCTGGAAAGGCTCCCAACGGTCAGAAGGCCTCCTTTATGGAACCTTTAATAAGCTCAGAAAAAGGTAACGCATTTACTCCAGAACCCTCTCTTTCCTCCTCTCTCTCTCTACCCAATTCAAAAACCATCCACCCCATAAATTCCTCCACTAATTCCCAAGCTCATCCAATTAATTCCCTTTTAATTACCCACCCTGACCCGCAAAACCCAAACCCTTTAGTTTATCCTCTCACCCAAATTCATTCACTCTTATTATCCTCTTCGCCCATCCCGCCCAACCTAAACCCAGACCCATCCACCCTGGACCCATCTAATCTTGACCCAGCTAATCCAGTTCCATCCTACCCAGACCCGTCTAACCCAAACCTGCCCAACCAAGCCTCACCCAATCGCAACCCACTCTCTATCAATATGACCAACCCATATCCCTCCATCCTGGATCCATCCAACCCAGACCTGTATTCTCCAAACCCGTCCATTCTTAATCCTGACTCAACCAATTTAGATTCAATCATCCCAGACCCGTCTATCCAAAAACCGCCCATTCCTAATCTTGTCCAGCCCATCCAAATTCTGTCTAATCCAGACCAAAAATATATGGACCCTTCAAACCTATACCCAACCAATCTGGACTCTCCTATTATAATCTTACCAGAACCTTCTAACCCATCCCATCAAAACTCGTCCATCCCGTCCAACCCGCCCAACCCGCCTAATCTGTCCACCTCAGCCTCCTCTAGCATCATTCTGCCCACCCCAGCCATCAAAATCCGAAACTCAAAAAATTCCTCTACCCATAACCGAATCACACCCTTGGACCAGATTCTAAAACCTAATCTTCCCAACAACAAAAATTCCAAACACACAAAGAAAAATCAAATCTGTCCATTCCAATCAAATGGCAATCTTCAAACCGAAATTTCTCGCCATGGTGAACTTGATTTATGGATTGATCTTCATGGCCCTCCAATTGATCATCCTAAAGCTAATTTTACAATTGAAGCTTCTAATAATTCTGATCCTGGATTGGCTAATGCAAAGGAAGTTTGGAAATTGGGGCAAGCTTTGGGAATGATTGGGTCATTAGATGAAGATGAAAACATTTCGAATCTGATGGGCTTGGATTCACATGGTGACAAAGGTGGAATTTGTTTAAAAGGAAACCCAAATGCAACTTTTCGCAATGAAATTCTTAGGATGGGAAATGATGTAGTTTCCCCATGAAGTTCGCAACTTTGAATGTGAGAGGCTTGGGTGGTGCAATGAAAAAGAGAGCAGTGAGTTCCCTTGTTAGAAAGGAAATAATTGATTTTCTCTGTATCCAAGAAACTAAGATGTCTTTAATTGACTACAATCTCTGTAAAACTCTTTGGGATGGTTCTGACTTTGATTGGGGGTTTCAACCTTCAATTGGAAGTTCTAGTGGTATTCTCAGTATTTGGAGAAAAGAGAAATTTCAGAAGGTCTCCATTAAAAGTGGGAAAGGTTACTTGGGTTTCATCGGCCACTATTCTAATTCGAATGAGCTTTGTGTCATTATTAATATCTATTGCCCGTGTAACAATAGTGAGAAATGGGAGGTTTGGTCCGATCCTGAACAATGGAGACTTGATTCTAACATTGATTTGTGGTGTTTAGCTGGTGATTTTAATTCTGTCAGGTTTCCCGAGGAGCGAAAGGGTAGCAATTATCATGGGCGTCTTAAGGAAATGCAGGATTTTAATGGTTTCATAAACAACATGAATCTTTTGGATCTCCCCCTTTCTGGAAGAAAATATACTTGGGTTAAAGGTGATGGTAAAACTATGAGTCGTCTTGATAGATTCTTGATCTCCAATGCTTGGGCTCTCAAATTTCCCTCTTTACTTCAGAAAGGGTTGAAGCGTCACGTCTCTGATCATTGTGATGTTGTTCTTTGTGATAATTTTCAAGATTGGGGCCCTAGGCCTTTTAGGGTTATTAACGCTTGGTTGGAAGATAAGCAATTTGCTACTTTCGTCGAGAATCATTGGGTTAATCTTTCTTGTCCCGGTTGGACTATGTTCGCTCTCAAGGAAAAACTCAAACAATTAAAAGTTATTTTGAAGAAGTGGAACAAAGAGCATTTTGGAGACCTTAACAACAAAATCAATAAAGTTGAAAACGAGATTCATGATTTTGACCTGAAGGACGAATCAATTGGTCTTACTGTTGATGAAAACATTAAAAGATCTGTGGCTTGGGCGGATCTTTGGCGTGCTCGGTCTCTTCTCCATAATCTTACTGCTCAAAAGTCTAGATCTAGATGGCTCAAGGATGGTGACTCTAATTCCAAATACTTTCATGGTCTTATTAATAGTAGAAATCGTCATAATTCTATTCACGGGCTCAATATTGATGGTCACTGGGTTGATGATGTTCAGGGTGTTAGACGTGGGATATTTAATCACTTTCAGAATCTCTTTACGGAACATGGCAGAAACCGTCCGACTTTGCATGGTGTTCCTTTTCGTCAACTTGATTCTTTGGACAATGATTCCCTTACTGCGAGTTTTGGCGATGAGGAAATCAAAAATGCCATTTGGGACTGTGATGGCGGCAAGAGTCCTGGGCCTGATGGTTTTAACTTTAAATTCATAAAATCCTTTTGGAATATCTTGAAGGATGATATCATATCAATGGTCCGGGAGTTTCATGTTAATAGTAAAATCTCTAAAGGTGTCAACTCTTCCTTCATTTGTCTTATTCCGAAGAATCTTAATCCTAGCATGTTGGTGAATATAGACCTATCTCTCTTATTGGTTGCCTGTACAAAATTCTTGCTAAATTACTCGCAAACAGATTACGAAAAGTTCTTGGGAAGGTTATTAGCGATAACCAATCTGCTTTTCTTAAAAGTCGTCATATTATGGATGGTGTGGTTATTCTCAATGAAATCATTCACGATGCTAAGCAAACTGGTAAACATTGTGGTATTTTTAAAATTGACTTTGAAAAAGCTTTTGACTCAGTTTCATGGAGTTTTCTTGATCATATGATGTCTCGGCTTGGGTTCTGTTGTAAATGGAGGGGTTGGATCAAGGAATGCCTGTCTACAGCCACCACTTCTATTCTGGTTAATGGCTGTCCCACGAAAGAGATCCATCTTCAGCGTGGTTTACGTCAAGGGGATCCTCTTTCTCCTTTTCTTTTCCTTATTGTGGCTGAAGGTCTTTCTGGCCTCATGCGTCAAGCTATTTCTCAGGGCTTTTTCAATCCCTACAAGGTGGGCCAGGACAATATTGATGTTTCTCTTCTTCAATTTGCTGATGATGCAATCCTAATTGGCGATTGTTCTGAGCAGAACATTTGGACTATGAAAAGTATTCTTCAGTTATTTGAACTCTCTTCTGGCCTTAAAATTAATTTCTCCAAAAGTAAACTGTTGGGTATTAATATTCCTGAGGATCACACTAAACGTTTGGCTGATTATCTTCACTGCCAGCTTTCTCCTTCTGCCTTCTCTTACTTGGGTATCCCTGTGGGTGTGAATCATAAAAGGCTGGACACTTGGAAGCCTCTTATTGACAAATTGAAGAACAAACTCTCTTGTTGGAATAAGAATTTTATCTCCTTTGGTGGTCGTATCATTTTAATTAATGCGGTCCTCTCTGCTCTCCCTGTGTTCCTTTTGTCCTTTTATAAAGCTCCTGTTAGTATATCTAATATGATCCAAAAAATTCAAAGGGACTTTCTATGGGGAGGAACAAAAAACCATAAGAAAATTAATTGGGTAAGGTGGGAAAAAGTGTGCTCTCCTAAGTCTAGAGGGGGGCTAGGTGTTAAAGATATTCATTTTTTTAATCTTGCTCTTCTTGGCAAATGGAATTGGCGTTTTCTTAATGAGAGAGATAGCCTTTGGTGTAAAGTGTTATGTTCGAAATATGGCCATGGTTTTGATATTAATGTGGGGATGGAGTCTAGATCGATTCATCTTAAGAAATCTGCCTGGGCTAGGGATTTTTGTTCTCTTACTTCTAAGGGTAATTCTAATAATCTTTGGTTCTGGAATGGTATCTCTCGTCGTGTTGGGGATGGGTCTAATACTAGGTTCTGGCATGATAATTGGTTGGGTTCTATCACTCTGTCTAATAGGTTGAGAATATTGTATTCCCTCAGTCTTCACCAAAACGCTCACATTAACGAATTAGGAAGTTGGAATGAAGGATCATGGACTTGGAACTTCAGATGGAGGCGTAATCTTTTTATTTGGGAACTTGAACTAATCGATTCTTTTTTGCAGGAACTTCAAAAAGGTGTGCTAAAGGAAAATGCTATTGACTCTTGGGAATGGCGCCACGACAAATCCAATCAGTTTTCGGTAAAATCGGCTTATGATCTGCTCACTAAACATTACCAACAATCAACTACCAACATCAACCATCTCCGTCTTCTTTGGAAATAAAAAATTCCCTTAAAAGTCACTACCTTCGCTTGGAGACTTTTTCAGGACAGACTCCCTACTATGGATGCTCTTCACAAGAGGGGGGTTCCTTTATCTCATGGAGGAAGTATTTTTTGCCCTTGCTGCAACGAGTATGTAGAAACTTCTGATCACCTTTTTTTCACATGCAATACCATTTACTCAGTTTGGCAGCTTCTTTATAACTGGTTGGACTTCAGCATAGTGCTTCCTTCCCAATCCATCGCCCACTTCACTGCTCACATGGGCATGAGTTCAAACAATAAACGCTGTAATCTTTGGAGTATCATTTGGCTTGCTTCTACTTGGGCAATTTGGCTTTCTAGGAATGACTTTGTTTTCAACAGTGTCAAGCCTTCTCCTTGGATGAAGCTGCAAGAGTTAACTCTTGGCTTTGGGTTAATGGCCAGATGGGCAATGATTCCTTTTCTTACTCAGATTGGGTTTCTAAACCATTATCTTGTCTTAATTCGACTTTGTAATTGGTTCTTTTCTTCTTGTTTTTGCTTTATTTCTGTTCTTTTTCTTTGTAATTATTTTTATTAATCTAATTTTCTTTTGCCGATAAAAAAAAGGGTTAGGGGATAGGTATTTTGTGTTTTCAAGAAAGTGTACGAATTTTTAGTAAGGATAATATAATAATTACACAAATACTAGATATCCGTGGGCACTGGTACTACAATACTCATGTCCGCCCATATGTGCTACATGTATTTTGAAAACCCCGTTTGTAAAATCCATGGGTACCCGTTTGTGACCCGTATTTGTGCCCGTGCGGATTTTACCCATGGGTACTATGCGAATGCATCTGAACTGTGTTTTTTTTGTGCAAGGAACATATTGAGTCAATTGATCATCTATTTTTAGTATGCCCTTTTGCATCTTCATTATGGAAAGATTTTATTCATTGCTTTAGGTTCCTATTCTTCTCCCTAACTCTATTTCTAATCTTTTGGTGATACATGATTTCTTTTATAAATCATTGAAAACTAGAAAGTGTCGGAGAATGTTTTGGTTTGCAGTCGTTGCCCCAATTTTCAGTTGACAACCGGTCACGCGACTGATTTGGAGTCGCAACCACGTTTTTGAGGTCAAAACGTAGAAAAACTCTTTGATACCCAAATATCAGAAGGATTGGTCTACGAACTATAACTCTGGACTCGAGAGTCGGTTACAGATCAAGGAGGGTATTAGCATCCCATCCACCCGTTATCAAACGCTACCCGCATCAATCGCACGAAACTTAAGTATACCCTAAAAGCTTATTTAATCAAGTGATTTTTATTGAAACAAAAATTATTTTTTATATTTTTGTGTGTGGGAAGAATTCATCTTGTTCCTACTTATCCGTAGGTGCAATAGGGAAATAAAGACTATGTAGTTCTTGGATAGAAAATGTTTGATGTGTTTAATTTGGGTTTAATATAAAGTGTGAAAATTTTAGATTTTGTAGCTAGGATAAGCAAGAAGATCCAACTCTGGACTACACCACGTTACTCATATTCGAGAGAGAAGATGTAGTTCACGACCGCGTACCGCTTTTCAACTAGAATAAGGTAGGAAGATAAGACTCGGGTCGGGTACCACTTACTTAAACCCTAGAATTCTAAGAGTTTTAAACATGTAAGTAAAAATTAGATTCCTTATATCTAGGGTAAGAAAGAAGATCCAACTCTGGACTATATCGCCTTACTCCTATTCGAGAGAAAGAATATACAGTTCAAGATCACGTACTGCTTTTCAACTCAAATTAGGTAGGAAAATAAGACTCGGGTCGGATACCGCTTACTTAAACCCTAGAATTCTAAGATTTTTAAAATATGTAACTAAAAATTAGATCACTTATATTTAGGGTAAGTAAGAAGATTCATCTCTGGACTACACTACCTTACTTCTATTCGAGAGAAAGAAGATGCAGTTCAAGACCACATACCACTTTTCAACTCAAATAAGAGAGGAAGATAAGAGTCACGCCGTATACCGCTTACTTAAACCCTAGAATTCTTAAAATTTTAAAATACAAAATATATTCAATAAATTTTAATCTTTCAACTCTAAAAAAGAGGAACAATATGCCCATTGACATTTTTACATGGAATAATATACTTACATGAAACCAACATAGAATACAAATAATAGAATAGATAAAAAAATATAACACACAGTAACTAAACAAAAGTAACAATGGGTAAGATCTTAAAATAGAAATAAATATATACATACCTAAATGGCTAAACAGCAAAGCGAAAATAATGGATTGATGCGTATGTAATTGTTTAAATAAACATACATGAAAAAAATAAGTAAACAAAATAAAAAGAAATTAAAAAAGGAATGAGAAAACAAAGGGAAGTGGAGAAGGGGGAGTCCTCATTTTCCCCAAATATACCCTACCCTAGCCACTAGAAGAAGGTAAAGGAGAAGAAGACCTACTCCTTTTGACTTTTTTTTGTTCTTGCGGTAGGATTAAATGGAATAATAAAGTGAAAGTGATACATACATTGACAAAGTAGCACAATATGAAATATGTGTATATAACAATGGCTTTTATAAATGGAAAAAACGAAACTGTGAGTTGAAATAAGTTGAGGAAAGAGATGGACCTATTGATATTGCCTTAGCAGTGACTATGACTGTTATCCTCTCTTACTCTCTTTTCTTCCTTTGCAAAAAGACTGCAAAATATACACTCTTTTTGGTAATGGGTGACTGCCAAAACGTGTTTAGGATAAATGATTCTGTTTGGTAATGGGTGACTGCAAAATATACACTCTTTTGGGGCTGATGATTCTGTTTTAGGGTAAATGATTGTGTGCATAGGCTGATGATTAGTGGGGCTACTTATAGTCCCCTTAGTTTAGGATTAGGGTTAAGGGGTAGTTTGAGGTAATTATAGTTTAATCATGTGAAGGTTTCTTAATCGCGACCCAGTCCCTGAAATTCCCTAAAATTTTAAAGAAGGCCCCGAGCAAAATTGGGTATTCACAACTGCCCATCTTTACTAGCTTGTTATTTATCTGGTAATATTCAAACTGTGGTTTGAGTATTATCGAGGTAAGTAACTAGTAAAGACAGGGAATACTAATTTTGTTTGGGGAAGCCACGGAAGAGACAAAGGTAAGAGCCGCCGTTTAGACATGCAACTAGAACCGGGTAACCGCAAGGATCAACTCGACTTGGGTATACATTGAAGCTTGAGCTCGATCACACTTCTCGTGTGATGATAGTATCATATTAGAAGCTAATCATGTAATAATTAATTTGGTGTCTAAGCCCGACAATGATTTAAAATATGCTTTGGAATTGAATAAAATGATCCCTCTAAGGAGAGAGGCTAGAAAAATGGCCAAGAACACGAGGTAGTTCCGAAACTTGGGAAATTAAAGCACTAGACACGCAGGTCTGATAGTGCTAGAACCTAGGTTGATAAAAGAACACCAAAGACGCAGGTCGGGGTACTGTCAGAATTCGGGAAAGTGAAACCATGAACGTAGGTTGGGGTACTGCCGAAACTTGGGAAATCAAAGCACTAAGCATGTAAGTCGGGGACTGATGAAACCTAGGTTGATAAGAAAACATCGAAGACACAGGTCTGGGTACTGTTGGAATTTGGGAAGGTAAAATTAGGAACACAGGTCGGAGTACTGCTGAAACTTGGGACATCAAAACACTAGGAATGCAGGTCGGGGTATTGCCGAAACCTAGGTTGATAAGAGAAAACATTTTGATGTATGAGTTTGAGAATGTTCTTTTTGAAAGGATGAACATCTTGGCATCTAAGTCCAACAATTTCAGCATCTGAGTCCGATAATGTTGATAGGTCTAAGTGATTTGATTGGCTTGAAAAGTCTTGGTTGACTTTCCTTGAGTATGATTATGCAAGTAAGATGTGTGTTTGAATGTGTGATTGTTGGGGAGTATGTTATGGAATGCATGAAATTATTGTTGTTGCATGAGATATATGTTGAATGATGTATGTATGCAAGATAGCATTTATGGCATGAATTGTGTGAAAGAAATGCTAATGTGTGTAGACTTGATGCTTAAGTTATCTACACATAGGGAAATGTCCTTGGGGGCATTCTCGTCTTCCAATAAATGTTTCCTTATTGATTTCTCAGCACCATAACACTCGATGTTTAGATGATGTCTGGATCAGCTTAGGATCGGCCCGTAAAGTCGATCATGATTGTATTGGAGTAGAGAATTTCTTTGTAGTTGTTGGCACCAAATCATCTTTTGAAAGATTTATTTCATCCAGTGTTATAAGAGTTAGAGTTTTCATTTTCATAGTATGGTACAAACTCAATAAAACAATTTTATATGTAGAATGTTTGGAAATGTGGAATATGTTATGCATGTGATAATAAAATGCCTGATCCTATGGTTGGTTGATGTGAGGCCTATGGGATTGGGGTGTTATGCATATCCTTTTTTTTTCCTATATAATGAGTTATGTTAACTTTCACTATACAATTTGATCATTGAGCTTGGAGCGAGTCTTGATAATTCATAAAAATTGCCCTAGTATTTGTTTGCTTGATACATTTATGATAACCATACATGGGCACTTCTTCCTGCATGAAATCATCCAAAAAAAATATGCCCCAGTGTTATTCATCAGTGACTACCAAAAATTGCCAGTGTCATTCATTTGTGTCTACCCCCGAAATTTGCCTAAGTGTCATTTATTTGTGTCTACCTCAAAAATTTGCCCTTGTGGCATTTATGACTAGGGAGAGAGAGGTTCCTTTTTTGTTTGAGCCCGAACTTTTAAAAGGAATATTGATGCATTATGCGAGTGATTTGTGTCTTGAAAAAAATTGTCCTTTTTTATTTATTTATTTGGAGTCAGTTTGTTTTTTACCCTGATGTGTGTATCCTGAATAAATCAATCCTCCATGAGATCTTTTGGGCTTGTATTGGGGTTTGGCTATGTTTATTGAAAAATGGTCTGAGATCAAAACATGTATTTCTCATCCTCATCTTTCTCTTGTCTCATTGACCTACTCTCAACTACTTCAAAATTCTAATTGTAATAGCTTCACAATTACCCTCCACAAATTACAAATATTGACGGGTTATGTTTTTAGACAAAGATCTCCTTTCATTGTATCTAGGCTCATATGGGGTAACTAGTGATATCTCCGTAGTGTTTGGGAAGTTTAAAAGAAGCCACGTATCATCAGTTTGACCTATCCAGGTTCACATCAGTTGGATCTTATTTACATCATTCTCTATGCAAGACAACAACTAAAAGTGACAATGTATAATGCATCAATAAACCTTGATTGAGAAATATGTCATATTTCTTCACTAAATTTCCAAGGGAAAACCTCTCTAGGCATAATACTTTTTCACAGTATCCGAGTTTACTGACAGGTGCAAGTCATTTTCTTCACTATGGTCTTTTTGAATTGGTAAAATGTTCTTCAACACCATGTCTCCTACTTGAAATTAATGTGGGCGAACTTTCTTCGGATAACCTTTCATTATTCTTTGCTGATAAATTTGTCCATGGCACATAGCGACCAACCTTTTTCCTTCAGTTAGGTTCAATTGATCATAACGAGCTTGAACCAATTCTGCTTCTTCTAATTCTGATTCTGCAATAATTCTTAATAATGGGATCTCTACTTCGAGGGGAAGGACTGCTTCCATTCCGTATACCAGGGAGTAATGGGTGGCCCCTGAGGAAGTATGAATTGAAGTGTGGTATCAATGTAAGGCAACATGCAACATTTCATGCCAATCCTTATAAGTGACCACCATCTTTTGGATAATATTCTTTATATTCTTGTTAGCCTCCTCAACTGCGCTACTCATCTTAGGACGGTAGCGTCAAGATGTATGATGGTTGATCTTAAAATTTTCACATGTCTCACTCATTAGCTTGTTATTCAGGTTGGTGACATTATCCGTGATGATGTTACTTGGTAGACCATAGCGGCATACCAACTCCTTCTTAATGAACCTGACCACTACCTTTCGGTTAATATTGGCATATAAAGTCGCTTCGACCCGTTTAGTAAAATAATCGATAGCCACTAGGATGAAACGATGCTCGTTTGAGGCTTTAGTCTCATTGGGTCCTATGATGTCCATTTCCCACATAGAGAAAGGTCATGGTGCTGATAGAACATTCAATGGATTTGGGGTTGCATTTATATTGTCGGTATAAATCCGACATTTGTGACATTTCCTTACATTGTTATAGCAATCCGTCTCTATTGTTAACCAGTAATAGCCTTCCCTTAATATCTTCCTAGCCATGGCATGTCTGTTTGCATGGATCACAAAAGTGCCCTCGTGTACATCTATAAGGATTGTTTCCGCCTCTTTCGCTTCAACATATCTAAGGAGTACCATGTCATGGTTCCTTTTGTAAAGCACTTCTTCATTGGGAAAAAACTCATGGCCAATCTCCTTAAGGTCCTTTTGTCATTCTCGGAGGCACCTGGAGGGTATTCTTTTTTATTGATGCATTCTTTTATATCGTGGTACCAAATTTTGTCACCTTATTCTACTTCTATGGCATTTCAATAAGTTGGTTGACATTTGCTTCCTACACTGATGAGTGGTTGGTCATTTCTGTTGATGTAGAACATGGAGGATAAGGTGGATAGTGCGTCAGCCAACTAATTGTCTTCTCTAGGGATGTGGTAGAAATCGACTTGCTCAAATTGTTCAACTAACCTCTGTATGTGATTTCTATAAGGTATAAGCTTGCTATCACGAGTTTCCCATTCTCATTTTACCTAGTGGATTATTAGAGCTGAGTCTCCAAAAACCTCAAGGAATTTTTATTTTGATTCTATAGCCACTTTCAATCCTATGGCGCATGCCTCATACTCAACTATGTTGTTAGTGCAATCGAAGCGTAGCCTAATAGTGACAGGAATGAAATTTCCATGAGGAGATACCAATACTGCCCCTACCCCATGTCCACACGCATTAGAGGCTCCATCAAATACGAGTGTCCATTTGTTGTCTTCCTCGTGGTCTTCTTACGACAATGTCATGACATCTTCATCGGGAAACTCTTGATGCATTGACCTATGTCCTTCTATTGGTTGAGTGGCTAAGTAGTCATCAAGTGCAATTCCTTTGATTGCCTTGTGGGTGATGTAGACTATCTCATATTCTGATATTAATACTTGCCACCTGGC
This sequence comes from Lupinus angustifolius, assembly GCF_001865875.1. NCBI lineage: Eukaryota > Viridiplantae > Streptophyta > Magnoliopsida > Fabales > Fabaceae > Lupinus > Lupinus angustifolius. Next base: position 15,796,033 of record NC_032015.1, on the reverse strand, counting down.
GATTCTGCTCGTCAACATTGGTTTCTCAATAATATGTTTCATTGGGTCCATTTTAGACACAAGCCACGTAGTATGACTAAAGATGTATTGCCTCAATCGGCGTGATACCCAAGCTAAGGCACAACACGTGCATTCTAGTAAGGAATATCTTGACTAACAGTCTGTGAACTTCTTACTGAGGTAGTAAATAGCTCACTCCTTCTTGTCAAATTCGTCATGTTGAGCCAAGATGCACCTCGTAGAGTCGTCCAATATTGTTAGGTACATTATCAATGGTCATCCATGTATAGGAGGCATTATTACGGGTGAGTTTAATTGGTACTACTTAATTTTTTCAAAATCCTCTTAACATTCTTCATTCCACTTGATGGTCTGGTTCTTTCTTAGGAGCTTAAAGATGGGCTATCATGTAGTTGTCAACTGTGATATGAATCTGGAGATGTAGTTCAACCGACCCAAGAAACCTCTGACTTCTTTTTCTGTTTTAGGAGGAGACATCTCAATGATAGCTTTCACCATTTCCGGATCTACCTCAATGCCTTTATAATTGACTATAAAGCTGAGAACTCGACTTGACTTAAACTTGCGACGGGGTTCAGTTTGAGGTTATAATCTCATAATCTCTTGAACTACTTCTGCAGGTTTCCCACATGCTCCCCTTCAGTCTTTGATTTGCATATTATGTCATCGACATAGACTTCAACTTTTTTATGCATCATGTCATGGAGAAGAGCGACCATGGTACGTTGTTATGTGGCCATAGCATTTCTTAGATTGAATAGAATAACTAGATTGCAATAGGTTCCCCATTTTGATTTGGTGGTAACCAGTACATCTATGTGAGGCACTGGAAAATCATCTATGTGAGGCACTTGAAAATCATCTTTTGGGCTTGCCTTGTTGAGATCCCGGTAGTCAAAACATATTCAATGTATCCCCCTTTCTTTTATACAATGACCACATTTTCCAGCCATTCGGGGTACTCCGAAAATTTTATGAATCCAAATGCTAACCACTTTTGGATTTCGTCTTTCACCATAAGAGAGAGGTTTGGCTTCATTCTTCTCAATTTCTGCTTGACTAGTAAAGACTCGGGTTTTAGAGGTAATTTGTGCTCCACTATACTGCGATCCAGACTTGGCATATCGCTATAAGACCAAGCGAAGACACCCTTGTACTCATATAGTAATTTGATTAGCTTGTTCCTTTCACTTGGGTCCATCAAAGTGCCTACTTTGATCTCTTTCTTGTCATACTTTGTCCCTATCTTTACTAGCTCGATAGGCTCATCATGAGGTTCAATCTCTTTGCCCTCCTATTCAACCAATCTTAATAATTTAGGAGATGCTTCCCATTTATCATCACTATCTTCCTCTCCTACCAAGTTTATAGGGTGATCAAAGTTGTATGTATGATTATTAACATGGTCATTATTTTTGAACTCACTTCCAGATCTACATTACAGTATGACAATGTTAGTTCTTATGTTTATTTTTTTCCTTTTTTATTGGTCATTTTTTGTGTGTTTTTGTGGAAAGAAAATAGGAGAGAAATAAAGGGTGAAAACAAAAATATAAATGGAAAGACTGATGTTCGTATCATATGGTGCTATAGGATGGGAAAATTGCAAATGCATAAATTGATTGATTGAAATTGTACCAGTACATAACGAAAAATGAAAATTCAATCTTACACAATGAAACAACAACATCCAAGAGTCCTATGAATGGCTAATGGAGGAGTATGAAGTCTTTGTAGATGTCCCCACACTAGACATATTAAAAATGTCCATGTTCATAAAGCCAGTGGAATCGTCAACTGTCGCGTCCCGATTTTTGGCTGAACATCGGTCACGCGACTGATTCGGAGTCGCCACCACATTTTTGCAGTGAAAATATAGAAAAACCATTTGATGCCCAAATATCAGAAGGTTTGGTCTTTGAACTAGAACTCTAGACTCGGGAGTCAGTTACAGATCAGGGAGGGTATTAGCACCTCCTCCGCCCATTATCAAATGATACCCGCATTAGTTGCATGAAACTAACTATACCCCAAAAGCTTATTTAATCAAGTGATTTTTATTGAAACAAAAATTCTTTATTTATATTTTTGTGTTTGACAAGAGTTTATCTTGCTCCTACGTATCCATAAGTGCAATAGGGAAACCAAGACTATGTAGTTCTTGGATAGAAAATGTTTGGTGTGTTTGATTTGGGTTTAATATAAAGTGTGAAAATTTTAGATTTTGTAGATAGGATAAACAAGAAGATCCAACTCTGGACTACATCATCTTACTCATATTCGAGAGAGAGAAGATGCAGTTCCTGACCGCGTACCACTTTTCAACTCGAATAAGGTAGGAAGATAAGACTCGGGTTAGGTATCGCTTACTTAAACCGTAGTATTCTAAGAGTTTTAAAATATGTAAGTAAAAATTGGATCTCTTATATCTAGGGTAATCATGAAGATCAAACTTTGGACCACACCACCTTACTACTGTTCGAGAGAAAGAAGAAGTAGTTCAAGATAGCGTACCACTTTTCAACTCAAATAAGGTAGGAAAATAAGACTTGGGTCAAATACCGCTTAGTTAAACTTGAGAATTCTAAGAGTTTTAAAATATGTAAGTACAAATTAGATCTCTTATATTTAGGGTAAGTAAGAAGATTCAATTCTGGACTACACCACCTTACTCGATCCTATTCGAGAGAAAGAAGATGTAGTTCAAGACCGTGTGCCACTTTTCAACTCAAATAAGGCAGGAAGATAAGAGTCAGGTCATATACTGCTTACTTAAACCTTAGAATTCTTCAATAAATTTTAATCTTACAACTCTAAAAAAGAGGAACAATATGCCTATTGACATTTTTACATGGAATAATATACTCACATGAAACCAACATAGAATACAAATAATAGAATAGATAAAAAAATAAAAAATATAACACACAGTAACTAAACAAAAGTAACAGTGGACAAGATCTTAAAATAGAAACAAATATATGCATGCCTAAATGGCTAAACAGCAAAGCAAAAATAATGGCCGCTTTTTCTGCAAAATCAAAGTTAAAGTGCAGCGGAACAATATGCAGAAAAATAATAGGAAATAAAAATAAAGAGATAAGGAGAAGAGAGTACACAAGGAGTTTTTATACTGGTTCACCTTCCTGTCCACCGAAGGTTACATCCAGTACTCTTGCCGCACAAGAGATTTTTCCACTAAGAATTATGAGTTGTAATTACAATATCTCGCCCGAGATCTCTATGTACCTTACACACTCCCTAATTCTTATACCCTTGGAAAACATCTTTCCAAGTGAATCTATTCCCCTTTCTTTTCACACCCCGTGAAAGAAAGAATTCTTTACAAGAATGAAGAATATTCAACTATGGCAGATTGCCTTTACAAGTATGAAACTTATGTAACTTGCAATCCAAACTCTGAATATATATAGAAGTATATAATGCTCTTTGTAAAAGTCTTTGAAACACTTGAAGCAACTTTTGCAAAATTAACTTGAAAGTTTAATAACAAGTTGCAAAAAGTTCAAAGATAAATTCTGGAAAAAGTGTGAGAGCTTTTGAGAAAATTGTATGAAAGTTTTATGTTAATCTCTTGTTGTTCTATTGTGTTTGTGTGAGAGTTTACAAACACCCTTTGAAGGTTTCTGAGTAATCAGTTACTCTAATTTAAAATTTTAAAAATTGACAAACAGCAGGTTTGAGTAACCGGTTACTCAAAGTGGGTAATCGGTTACTGACTCTAGAAAAATCAATTTTTATGCAATTTTAGAGCTATGAAAAAGATTTTAACTCAAAAATAGAAGCATATAAACATAAATGTGTTAGGTATCAGTGGTTACAATACACCTAGAAGGGGGGTTGAATAGGTGTCGCGGTTAGAACTACCGCTTTTGAAAAATCAACACTTAATGCTGAATCAACCCTATTTAATCGACTAACGAAGGAAGATAATCGATTATATGGACAATCTTAATCGATTAACAAAAAGAACAGTTTTAAACAGAAACAGTTTTAATCGATTAACAGAAACAGGATAATCGATTAACACAACAATATTAATCGATTAAACAGAAACAGTAAGCAATTACAGAAGCGATTAAATGCAGAACAGTTAACCGATAATAGAACGAATACAGAGCTTACAGATTTGTATATTAGAATAGCATCCAGTAC
>NC_032015.1:15790432-15791736 GCF_001865875.1 Lupinus angustifolius | reverse complement strand
GAGATTCCCTTTACAAAAATTATACAACAATTACAAGAGTAAAATAAAGCTATTTCTTAGCTCAAATATACCAAGAAGGCTTTACTCTAATGCACATCTAACACAGACTCATGTAAAATGACAAGTATTAGTTATGAAAACAGAAGTTACAGAATCATAAAACTTCATGAAAAACGCATCAAAATATGCATGAACATGTGAGGGAAAACATGAGAGATTATAACATGAAATGCACTCAATCCTAAAGCAAGGAATCTCTCATTTCTAAACTCACTAATGCACTTAACAAATAGATGCAACAATTAACACGTAGAATGCTCTAACTCTCTAATAAATGCAACATGCAACTTATGAGATTAATTCTGAAAACGCAGTTTATAAAGAATCAGTCCAGAACCCCAGATAATCGATTAAATGACATCTTAATCGATTAACGGGACTAAAAATTATAACTGATTCTGGTTTTCAGTTTCAACAACTTAAAAAAAACAGTTAGGTTAATCGATTAACGTAATGCCTTAATCGATTAACAGCATTTAAAAACGTGTTCTAAATACAAAACATCAAATACGTTATGCACTTAGTTAATACATGTTTAACCCTTAGTTTATGCCTAGAATGCACATATACATGTATTTATGTAATGCATGAACATATTATGAATGACATATCTCATGGATGGAATGATTTAAAAAATATATGCATATGAGACATGTATTAGGTACCCTAAGCCTTGACTCAACTAAAACTAGAATCTAGTCTAAGCCTAGTACGAAATAAAGACTTAAGCACGCTGATTTGTTGATGATCTTCAAGCTCTTATAGGCACAAGTTGTCCTTATTAAAACCATGACATTCAAGGAGAGCTTTCCAAAGTGTTCCTCTTGACGTGCACACTTTCAATCTCCCCCTTTTTTGATGATGACAAACGCTACATCAAGTTCATCAATTTTTAGTAACAATTGCGTGATGAATAAGCTTGAAGATTGTGTTGGCAAGGTTGATATAATGCGCACATTTATCGGAAGCTGTTATAACGATCAACCTGCACAATTAAGAAACAACAAAACAACCTTTCTCCCCCTTTTGACATTATCAAAAAGATAACCCAGGTCAAAAAAGCTAGGAAGAGATATTAGTTAATCATAAAACAATGTTAATGAATTAATTTGGGTTTTAACAAATTAACCTGTTTCATTTATGGGTAAATTGAACAAATGCGCTTTATTGGAAAAAAAATAGCTAATAAGAAGTTAGAATGGCATACAAGATTTAATCAAATATTAAGCAATGTTAGCAACATC
>NC_032015.1:15787510-15790332 GCF_001865875.1 Lupinus angustifolius | reverse complement strand
AAAAACAAAAGAAAACATTTGCATAGCATAAAGAGTCAAGGAAGTCATGAAATAGTACGGGATATCCAGTCAATTAAAAGACAAAAAGAAAAATAGGAATAAGTTCTGAAAGCAACAACAATAACTGAATCCAGAAGGTGCCACAAGATAAAAAATAAACCTAAGGATAGGATAACCTAGGTCTAAGGTCAGCTAAACTAAGGTTGAGGCGGAGCATAGACAGGCTGATCATCAGGCACAGCAGTGGTCTGATTTCCCTGGATAAGCATAGACAGCTTCTGAAATTCTGAGCAGAACATGGCATTCTGAGCCTCAGCGGTAGACTGAATCATAGTCCTCAGCTCCTGAATTTTGTTATCGGTGTAGGCATTCTGACGTTCCTCGTATTGCTCCATACCTGCAAAATAAGAGTCCTTCAGCCCTTGGAAGTGCAGATCCATGCGGTTGTTAAGTCGTTGTTCCATGGCTTCCATCTGAGCTAAACCAAACACAGAGCTCTGAGGTGCTGTTCCAGACGACTCCCCCTGATTAGTTGCATTCTGATTACCCAAATCCTCCTGATGCTCATTATCCGACAAGTCCAGATCAAAGGTGGTATAGTCCTCCTGATACTGCCATGTAGTACCATACTTGTAATTATGAATAAGACTCTCACCAACCAAGTGATCTTTATCAGTATACTCAGAAATGATAGTATCAGAAATGTCAATGCACAAATAATCAACAATGCGAGATATGAAAATGCTATAAGGAAGCAGCTTTGACTGAGACAAAGAAACGCTGTTCCTGATTTTCAGAATCTCCTCAGGCAAGTTGATCATCACGTTATTCTTTACAACGTACATGAAACGCAAATCATTCACAGTAGGCTGTGCATGATTAGTGTTCCGCTGCACTAATATGTAAGCAATAACATAATGCAATAACCTGTTCTCAACAGAAAGTGACCCTGCCTTGGTCAGTTGACCCTGAATATACAGATGAGGGCCCCGAAGGAATGACTTGTACACATCAACGGGATCAAAATTGTCCTTGACCCAAGAACAATCCCCTATTCCAAAACCAGACGACGATAAACCTCCAACATTCAGAAATAAATCCTCACTCATCTCAAACAAATTACCGGAAATCATGGACCAATATTTGCCATCCTTGTATCTAAAATTAGGCTCAAACAGACTACCAGAAATCATTGACCAATATTTTCCATCCTGGTATCTAAAATTAGCGTAAAACTCCCTAACTAGAGTAGGGCATACGCGTCCCTTCAATTCCAAAAACTGAACGGCTCCTTGAGCCTCCATGTCATGCGGAAAACTAAAGTTTTGTTCCGCTAACCAGGTTAAGTCGGCATACCTGATGTATGTAGGCTTGCGGCCTTGAAATTTTGCCAACCGGGTCTCTTGCAAAATGAGGGAATAATAGGGGTCACCGCGGTCCCGAGTGGAGGGTGAGCCGGTTTCCCTTCTTCGATAGGACGAGGACGAGAATGAGGATGAGGATAGGATGAGGAGGAGGATGAGCATAGGATGAGGACATGGATTAGGATGAGGATCGAATGAGGAAGGGTTTGGATTGGATGATTCGGAATTGGATGGATTAAGGATGAAGGAGAGCGATTTCGGAAGGTTTGAGAGGGTTAGGATGAGGTTTACTTAATCCTATTGCACCTGGATTAGTATTGTTACTGTTTCAGAGATTCAAAGCACAGAGAGGTTGCGAGAATGTCGAAAAAAGTGCATAACCGAGACACTGTTTGCCTTTAACGTACTAGTTTTAATCGATTAACGGGCTGTTTAATCAATTAAATTTTAAAAATTATTTGAATTTTCAAAAAAAATTGCCCAGGTAATCGATTAACGGGCTGTTTAATCGATTAAATTTTTAAAAATTTGAATTTTCCAGAAATGAAGCCCAGGTAATCGATTAACTATTTGGCATAATCGATTAAATCAGAGAAAATTTCGTTTTTAGGCAGCAGAGTGGTTTCGACTTTTTAGGACACATGTATGCATTATAACAGATTTATCGAGACATATATAATCACATTAAGAAGTTAATCAAGAGATATATTTTTGCATTTTTAACATATATCATTCAAACATGAAACACAAAGGCATAGATAAGCAAGACAATTTATGCAAACAACTAAACAATATTTAAACAAGATATTGTTCATCAAGAATTCCTAGTTCTCTCCTTAGAACATAGAAGGTATCCCTGGGAAGGGGCTTGGTGAAAATATCTGCTAACTGTTTAGATGTTTCCACAAATTCAAGAACACAGTCACCTTTTTGTACATGGTCACGCAAAAAATGATGTCTAATTTCTATATGCTTTGTTCTAGAATGCAAAACGGGATTCTTGGATAGGTTAATGGCACTTGTATTATCGCATTTTATTGGGATCTTTTCAAGTTTAAGACCAAAGTCCTTAAGTTGCTGCTTCATCCAAAGGATTTGAGCGCAACACACACCAGCGGCAATGTATTCCGCTTCAGCGGGATGAGGATGAGGATGAGGATGAGGAAGAGGATGTGGATGAGGAAGTGGATAGGATGAGGAAGAGAATGAGAATAAGGATAGGAGGAGGATAGGGTGATGACAAGAATGAGGATAGGATGACGAGTAGAATGATGATGAGGAAGAGGATCAGAATGTGGATAAGGATAAGGATAGGATGAGGAGGAGGATGAGGATGAGGAAGAGGACGAGGATAGGATGAGGATGAGGATAGGATGAGGACGAGAATGAGGATGAGGAGGAGGATGAGGTTAGGATGAGGACGAGAATGAGGATGAGGATAGGATGAGGACGAGAATG
>NC_032015.1:15785663-15787410 GCF_001865875.1 Lupinus angustifolius | reverse complement strand
TGAGGATGAGGATGAGGATGAGGATGAGGATGAGGATGAGGATGAGGATGAGGATGAGGTGAGGACGAGAATGAGGATGAGGATAGGAGGAGGATGAGGATGAGAGAAGGATTAGGATGAGAAGGAGGATATGATGAGGATGAGGGTGAGGATAGGATGAGGATGAGAATTAGGATGAAGAGGAGGATGAGGAGGAGGATGAGGAATGAGGATAGGATGAAGAGGAGGATGAGGAGGAGGATGAGGAATGAGGATAGGATGAAGAGGAGGATGAGGAGGAGGATGAGGAATGAGGATAGGATGAAGAGGAGGATGAGGAGGAAGGAGGAGAAGGAGGATAAGATGAGGAGGAGGATGAGGAGGAGGATGACGATGAGGACGAGGATAGGATGAGGACGTGGATGAAGATAGGTTGAGGAAGAGAATGAGGATGACGATAGGATGAGGATGAGGATAGGAGGATGAGGATGAGGAAGACGATGAGGATGAGGAAGAGGATGTGGATGAGGAAGTGGATAGGATGAGGAAGAGAATGAGAATAAGGATAGGAGGAGGATAGGGTGAGGACAAGAATGAAGATAGGATGATGAGTAGAATGAGGATGAGGAAGAGGATCAGAATGTGGATAAGGATAAGGATAGGATGAGGAGGAGGATGAGGATGAGGAAGAGGACGCGGATAGGATGAGGACGAGAATGAGGATGAGGATAGGATGAGGAGTAGAATGAGGATGAGGAAGAGGATCAGAATGTGGATAAGGATAAGGATAGGATGAGGAGGAGGATGAGGATGAGGAAGAGGACGCGGATAGGATGAGGACGAGAATGAGGATGAGGATAGGATGAGGAGTAGAATGAGGATGAGGAAGAGGATCAGAATGTGGATAAGGATAAGGATAGGATGAGGAGGAGGATGAGGATGAGGAAGAGGACGCGGATAGGATGAGGACGAGAATGAGGATGAGGATAGGATGAGGAGTAGAATGAGGATGAGGAAGAGGATCAGAATGTGGATAAGGATAAGGATAGGATGAGGAGGAGGATGAGGATGAGGAAGAGGACGCGGATAGGATGAGGACGAGAATGAGGATGAGGATAGGATGAGGATGAGGATGAGAGAAGGATTAGGATGAGAAGGAGGATATGATGAGGAAGAGGGTTAGGATATGATGAGGATGAGGATAGGATGAGGACGAGGATGAGGATGCGGATGAGGATGAGGATGAGGACGAGAATGAGGATGAGGAAGTGGATTGAAATAGGACGAGAATGAGGATGAGGATGAGGATAGGTTGGGGATAAGGAGGAGGATGAGGACGAGGAGAGGATGGTGATGAGGATGAGGATAGAATGAGGATAAGGATAGAATGAGGATACGAGGATGAGGATGAGGATAGGATTAGGACGATAATGAGGATGAGAATAGGATGTGGATTAGGACGAGGATGAGGATAGGATGAGGAGTAGAATGAGGATGAGGAAGAGGATGAGGACGAGAATGAGGATGAGGATAGGATTAGGACGATAATGAGGATGAGAATAGGATGTGGATTAGGACGAGGATGAGGATAGGATGAGGAGGAGCATGAGGACGAGGGTAGGATGAGGACTAGAATGAGGATGAGGAAGAGGATGAGGACGAGAATGAGGATGAGGATAGGATGTGGACGAGCATGAGGATAGGATGAGGAGGAGCATGAGGACGAGGGTGAGGATAGGATGAGTACGAGAATGAGGATGAGGACGAG
>NC_032015.1:15785158-15785563 GCF_001865875.1 Lupinus angustifolius | reverse complement strand
ATGGTCGCTTATTTTTAGCAGTGCGAGTATAACCTAGACCAGTTCGATCACCAACATTTCTAGTTTGATTAAGCAAGTTATCTAATTTGTGTTTGCTATTTGTGAGACGTGTGAGTTTTTCGTTTAGTTTAAAGTTGTCCTCTTGCAAAGTCTCGCAAGTCTCACAGACAGGTTTTTGACATAAGTTATTAGCAGAGCAGTTACATGAGCTACAAGAATAGATGAGATCCAAAGTTTCATTTTCCAGTTTTAATTCATCTAATTCTTTTTGCAATTGGCTTATTTTTTGGGATGAAGATGAGGACGAGGATGAGGATGAGGATGAGGATAAGGATAGAATGAGGATGAGGATGATGATGAGTATGAGTAGGAGAATAGGAGGAGGATGAGAATGAGGATAGGATA
>NC_032015.1:15784772-15785058 GCF_001865875.1 Lupinus angustifolius | reverse complement strand
TGAGGATGAGAATGAGGATAGGAGGACGATGAGAATGAGGATAGGATAAAGAGGAGGATTAGGATGAGGATGAGGATGGGGAAGTGGAAATGAAGAGGACGAGAATGAGAATGAGGATATGATAAGGATGAGGAGGAGGATAGGATGAGGACGAGAAGGAGGATGAGAATGAGGATGAGGATGAGGATAGGATGAGGATGAGAATGCGGAAGAGGATGAGGATGAGGATGTGGATAAGGAAAGGATGAGGAAGAGGATAGGATGAGGATGAGGATAGGATGAGGAC
>NC_032015.1:15783756-15784672 GCF_001865875.1 Lupinus angustifolius | reverse complement strand
GGATAGGATGAGGATGAGGATAGGATGAGGATGAGAATGTGGAAGAGGATGAGGATGAGGATAGGATAAGGATGACGAAGAGGATTAGGAGGAGGATGTGGATAGGTGGAGGACGGGAATGAGGATGAGGATGAGGATGAGGATGAGGTTAGGATAAGGATGAGGATGAGGATAGGATGAGGATGAGGATGAGGATGAGGATGAGGATGAGGATGAGGATGAGGATGAGGATGAGGATGAGGATGAGGATGAGGATGAGGATGAGGATGAGGATGAGGATGAGGATGAGGATGAGGATGAGGATGAGGATGAGGATGAGGATGAGGATGAGGATGAGGATGAGGATGAGGATGAGGATGAGGATGAGGATGAGGATGAGGATGAGGATGAGGATGAGGATGAGGATGAGGATGAGGATGAGGATGAGGATGAGGATGAGGATGAGGATGAGGATGAGGATGAGGATGAGGATGAGGATGAGGATGAGGATGAGGATGAGGATGAGGATGAGGATGAGGATGAGGATGAGGATGAGGATGAGGATGAGGATGAGGATGAGGATGAGGATGAGGATGAGGATGAGGATGAGGATGAGGATGAGGATGAGGATGAGGATGAGGATGAGGATGAGGATGAGGATGAGGATGAGGATGAGGATGAGGATGAGGATGAGGATGAGGATGAGGATGAGGATGAGGATGAGGATGAGGATGAGGATGAGGATGAGGATGAGGATGAGGATGAGGATGAGGATGAGGATGAGGAAGAGGATGAGGTTGAGGATGAGGACGAGGATAAGATGAGGACGAGAATGAGGATGAGGATAGGATGAGGACAAGAATGAGGATGAGGATGAGGATAGGATGAGGATGTAAATGTGGAAGCGGATGAGGACGAGAATGAGGATGAGGATGAG
>NC_032015.1:15783248-15783656 GCF_001865875.1 Lupinus angustifolius | reverse complement strand
AGGATAGGATAAGGATGAGGATGAGGACGAGGACGAGGACGAGGATAAGGATAGGAGAAGGATGAGGATGAGGATTTGAGGAGGATGAGGATGCAGATGAGGACGAGGATGAGGATGAGGATGAGAATGTGGAAGACGTTGAGGATGAGGATGAGGATAGGATGAGGATGACCAAGAGGATGAGGACGATGATGAGGATAGGAGGAGGACGAGAATGAGGATGAGGATGAGGATGAGGATGAGGATGAGGAAGAGGATAGGATGAGGATGAGGATAGGTGGAGGAGGAGAATGAGGGTAGGAGGAGGATGAGGATGAGGAGGAATAAAGGGTGAGGACGAGAATGAGAATGAGGATAGGATGAGGACGAGAATGAGGATGAGGATAGGATGTGGACGAGGATGAGGAT
>NC_032015.1:15782782-15783148 GCF_001865875.1 Lupinus angustifolius | reverse complement strand
TGAGGATGAGGATGAGGATGAAGTTAGGATGAGGATGAGGATGAGGATGAGTATAGGATGAGGATGAGGATAGGAGGAGGATGAGAATGAGGAAAGGATGAAGAGGAGGATGAGGAGGAGGATGAGGAGGAAGATGAGGATGAGGAAGATGAAAGGATGAGGAAGATGAAAGGATGAGGATGAGAATGAGAATGAGAATAGGATGAGGACAGGATAAGCACGAGAATAAGGATGAGGATGAGGATAGGATGAGGACGAAAATGAGGATGAGCATAGGATGAGGTGAGGATAGGATGAGGATGAACATGTGGAAGCGGATGAGGACGAGAATGAGGATGAGGATAGGATGAGGACGAGGATGAGGAT
>NC_032015.1:15782292-15782682 GCF_001865875.1 Lupinus angustifolius | reverse complement strand
ATGGGGATGAGGATGAGGATAGGATGAGGATGAGGATGTGGAGGAGAATGAGGAGGAGGATGATGAGGTTCGGATGAGGAGGAGAATGAGGATGAGGTGGATGATGAGGTTCGGATGAGGAGGAGAATGAGGATGAGATAGTATGAGGACGAGGATGAGGATAGGACGAGGATGAGGATGAGGAAAGGAACGGGATGAGGATGAGGATGAGGATAGGTTGAGGATGAGGATGAGGATGAGGTTAAGATGAGGATGAAGATGAGTATAGGATGAGGATGAGGAGGATGAGCATGAGGATAGGATGAAGAGGAGGATGAGGATGAGGATGAGGATGAGGAAGAGGAAAGGATGAGGATGAGAATGAGAATGAAGATAAGATGAGGATGAGGA
>NC_032015.1:15781643-15782192 GCF_001865875.1 Lupinus angustifolius | reverse complement strand
CGAGGATGAGGATAGGATGAGGATGAGGATGATGATGAGAACGAGAATGAGGATAGGATGAGGATGAGGATGAGGATAGGATGAGGATGAGAATGTGGAAGAGGATGAGGATAAGGACAAGGATTTGATGAGAAAGAGGATGAGGATGTGGATGAGGATGAGGATGAGGATAGGATGAGGACGAGAATGAGGATGAGGATGAGGATGAGGATGAGGAAGAGGATAGGATGAGGACGAGAATGAGGAAGAGGATAGGATGAGGACGAGGATGAGGATGGGATGAGGATGAGAATAGGATGAGGAAGAGGAAGTGGATTAGGATGAGGATGAGGATAGTATAAGGATGAGGACGAGGATAAGAATGTGGATGAGGATACGATGAGGACGTGAATGAGGATAAGGATGAGAATGAGGATGAGGATAGGAGGACGATGAGGATGGTGATAGGAGCAGGATGAGGATGAAGATGAGGATGAGGATGAAGATGAGGATGAGGATGAAGATGAGGATGAGGATGAAGACGAGGATGAGGATAGGAGGACGATGAGG
>NC_032015.1:15780121-15781543 GCF_001865875.1 Lupinus angustifolius | reverse complement strand
ATGAGCATGAGGATGAGGACGCGGATAGCATGAGGACGAGAATGAGGATGAGAATAGGATGAGGACGACAATGAGGATGAGGTTCGGATGAGGAGGAGGATGAGGTTAGGATGAGGACGAGAATGATGATGAGGATAGGATGAGGACGAGGATGCAACTGAAGAAGAGGATGAGGATAGGATGAGAATCAGAATGAGGAAAGGATGTGGATGAGGATAGGATGAGGATGAGAATGAGGATAGGATGAGGATGAGGATAGGATGAGGACGAGAATGAGGATGAGGATAGGATGAGGATACGATGAGGACGTGAATGAGGATAAGGATGAGGATAGGATGAGGAAGAGGAAGAGGATGGGACGAGGATAGAATGTGGACGAGAATGTGAATGAGGATAGGATGAGGACGAGGATGAGGCTAGGATGAGGATGTGGATAAGGATAGGATAAGTGTAGGATGAGGGTGAAGATGAGGATGAGGACGAGGATGAAGACGAAGATGAGGATAGGAGGACGAGGAGGATAGTGATAAGAGCAGGATGAGGATGGTGATAGGAGCAGGATGAGGATGAAGATGAGGACGAGGATAGGAAGAGGATGAGGATAGGAGGAGGACGAGGATGAGGATAGGAGGAGGACGAGGATGAGGATAGGAGGAGGACGAGGATGAGGATAGGAGGAGGACGAGGATGAGGATAGGAGGAGGACGAGGATGAGGATAGGAGGAGGACGAGGATGAGGATAGGAGGAGGACGAGGATGAGGATAGGAGGAGGACGAGGATGAGGATAGGAGGAGGACGAGGATGAGGATAGGAGGAGGACGAGGATGAGGATAGGAGGAGGACGAGGATGAGGATAGGAGGAGGACGAGGATGAGGATAGGAGGAGGACGAGGATGAGGATAGGAGGAGGACGAGGATGAGGATAGGAGGAGGACGAGGATGAGGATAGGAGGAGGACGAGGATGAGGATAGGAGGAGGACGAGGATGAGGATAGGAGGAGGACGAGGATGAGGATAGGAGGAGGACGAGGATGAGGATAGGAGGAGGACGAGGATGAGGATAGGAGGAGGACGAGGATGAGGATAGGAGGAGGACGAGGATGAGGATAGGAGGAGGACGAGGATGAGGATGAGGATAGGATGAGGACGAGAATGAGGATGAGGATAGGATGAGGAGGAGGATTAGGTTAGGACCAGGTCGAGAATGAGGATGAGGATAGGATTAGGATGAGGAAGGGGATGAGGATAAGATGAGGATAGGGATAGGATGAGAGGAGGATGAGGATGAGGATGAGGACGCGGATAGCATGAGGACGAGAATGAGGATGAGAATAGGATGAGGACGACAATGAGGATGAGGTTCGGATGAGGAGGAGGATGAGGTTAGGATGAGGACGAGAATGATGATGAGGATAGGATGA
>NC_032015.1:15778380-15780021 GCF_001865875.1 Lupinus angustifolius | reverse complement strand
GGAGGATGAGGATAGGATGAGGACGAGGATGAGGAAGGGATGAGGATGAGAATACGATGAGGATGAGGAAGTGGATTAGAATGAGGATGAGGATTATGATGAGGATAGAATTAGGATGAGGATGAGGATGAAGAAGAGGATGAGGATAGGATGAGGGCGAGAACGAGAATGAGGATATGATGAGGATTGGATGAGGACGAGAATGAGAATAAGGATAGGATGAGGATGAGGACGAGAATGAGGATGAGGATGAGGATAGGAAGAGGATGAGGATATGATGAGGACGAGGATGAGGATAGGATGAGGACGAGAATGAGGATGAGGATGAGGATAGGAAGAGGATGAGGATATGATGAGGACGAGGATGAGGATAGGATGAGGACGAGAATGAGGATGAGGATGAGGATAGGAAGAGGATGAGGATATGATGAGGACGAGGATGAGGATAGGATGAGGACGAGAATGAGGATGAGGATGAGGATAGGAAGAGGATGAGGATATGATGAGGACGAGGATGAGGATGAGGTTAGGATGAGGATGAGGATAGGAGGAGGAGGAGAATGAGGACAAGATGAGGAGGAGGATGAGGAGGAAGAGGATGAGGACGAGGATAGGATGAGGATGAAGATAGGTTGAGGACAAGAATGAGGATGACGATAGGATGAGGTTGAGGATGAGGATGAGGAAGAGATGAGGATGAGGAAGTGGATGTGGATGAGGAAGTGGATAGGATGAGGACGAGAATAAGGATAGGATGATGAGTAGAATGAGGGTGAGGAAGAGGATGAGGATTGGATGAGGATGAGAATGCGGATGAAGATGAGAATGAGGATGAGAAGAGGATGAGGATGAGGATAGGATGAGGACGAGAATGAGGATGAGGAGGAGGATGAGGACGAGAATGAGGATGAGGATAGGATGAGGACAGGATGAGGAGTAGCATGAGGATGAGGAAGAGGATGAGGACAAGATGAGGATGAGCATGTGGATGAGGATAAGGATATGATGATGAGGACGAGGATGAGGATAGGATGAGGACGAGAATGAGGATGAGGAGGAGGATGAGGACGAGAATGAGGATGAGGACGAGAATGAGGATGAGGATAGGATGAGGATAGGATGAGGAGTAGCATGAGGATGAGGAAGAGGATGAGGACATGATGAGGATGAGCATGCGGATGAGGATAAGGATATGATGAGGAGGAGGAAGAGGACGCGTATAGGAAGGGGACGAGAATGAGGATGAGGATAGAATCAGGACGAGAATGAGGATGAGGTTAGGATGAGGAGGAGGATGAGGTTAGCATGAGGTCGAGAATGAGGACGAGGACGAGGACGAGGATGAGGATAGGATGAGTATTAGAATATGATGAGGATGAGGATAGGATGAGGACGAGAATGAGGATGAGGATGAGGTTAGGATGAGGATAGGAGGAGGAGAAGAATGAGGAGGATGATGAGTAGGAGGAAGAGGATGAGGATGAGGATGAGGATGAGGATGAGGATGAGGATAGGATGAGGACGAGGATGAAGATAGGTTGAGGACGAGAATGAGGATGAAGATAGGATGAGGATGAGTTTAGAATGAGGATAAGGATGAGGATGAGGAAGACGATGAGGATGAGGAAGAGGATGTGGATG
>NC_032015.1:15777188-15778280 GCF_001865875.1 Lupinus angustifolius | reverse complement strand
AGGATGAGGATGAGGATGAGGATGAGGATAGGATGAGGAGGAGATGAGGATGAGGATAGGAGGAGGATGAGGATGAGGAGAGGATGAGGACGAGAATGAGGATGAGGATAGGATGAGGACTAGAATGAGAGAGAATGAGAATAAGGATAGAATGAGGATGAGGATGATGATAAAATGAGGATGAGAATGAGGATAGGATGAGGACGAGAATGAGGATAGGATGACGACGAGAATGAGGATGAGGTTGAGGATGAGGATAGGATGAGGACGAGAATGAGGATAGGATGACGACGAGAATGAGGATGAGGTTGAGGATGAGGATAGGATGAGGACGAGAATGAGGATAGGATGACGACGAGAATGAGGATGAGGTTGAGGATGAGGATAGGATGAGGACGAGAATGAGGATAGGATGACGACGAGAATGAGGATGAGGTTGAGGATGAGGATAGGATGAGGACGAGAATGAGGATAGGATGACGACGAGAATGAGGATGAGGTTGAGGATGAGGATAGGATGAGGACGAGAATGAGGATAGGATGACGACGAGAATGAGGATGAGGTTGAGGATGAGGATAGGATGAGGACGAGAATGAGGATAGGATGACGACGAGAATGAGGATGAGGTTGAGGATGAGGATAGGATGAGGACGAGAATGAGGATAGGATGACGACGAGAATGAGGATGAGGTTGAGGATGAGGATAGGATGAGGACGAGAATGAGGATAGGATGACGACGAGAATGAGGATGAGGTTGAGGATGAGGATAGGATGAGGACGAGAATGAGGATAGGATGACGACGAGAATGAGGATGAGGTTGAGGATGAGGATAGGATGAGGACGAGAATGAGGATAGGATGACGACGAGAATGAGGATGAGGTTGAGGATGAGGATAGGATGAGGACGAGAATGAGGATAGGATGACGACGAGAATGAGGATGAGGTTGAGGATGAGGATAGGATGAGGACGAGAATGAGGATAGGATGACGACGAGAATGAGGATGAGGTTGAGGATGAGGATAGGATGAGGACGAGAAGGAGGATGAGGATAGGATGTGGACGAAAATGAGGATGAGGATAGGATGAA
>NC_032015.1:15776804-15777088 GCF_001865875.1 Lupinus angustifolius | reverse complement strand
GAGGATGAGGATAGGATGAGGATGAGGGTGAGGATGAGGATGAGGATGAGGACGAGAATGAGGATAGGATGATGATGATGATGAGGATAGGATATGGACGAGAATAAGGATGAGGATGAGGATACAATGGGGATGACGATAGGATGAGGACGAGAATGAGGACGAGGACGAGGATAGGACGAGGACGAGAATGAGGATGAGAATAAGGATATGATGAGGATGAGCATGAGGATGAGTATAGGATCAGGATGAGGCCGAGGATAGGATGAGGAGGAGAATGAGGA
>NC_032015.1:15775755-15776704 GCF_001865875.1 Lupinus angustifolius | reverse complement strand
GATGAGGACGAGGATGAGGATAGGAGGAGGACGAGAATGAGGAGGAGGATGTGGATAAGGATTATGATGTCGAAGAGGATGAAGATGAGGATGAGGTTAGGATGAGGATGAGGATGAGGATGAGGATATGATGAGGATAGGATGAGGATGAGAATGTGGAAGAGGATGAGGATGAGGATAGGATGAGGATGACCAAGAGGATGAGGACGATGATGAGGATAGGAGGAGGACGAGAATGAGGAGGAGGATGTGGATAAGGATTATGATGTCGAAGAGGATGAAGATGAGGATGAGGTTAGGATGAGGATGAGGATGAGGATGAGGATATGATGAGGATAGGATGAGGATGAGAATGTGGAAGAGGATGAGGATGAGGATAGGATGAGGATGACCAAGAGGATGAGGACGATGATGAGGATAGGAGGAGGACGAGAATGAGGAGGAGGATGTGGATAAGGATTATGATGTCGAAGAGGATGAAGATGAGGATGAGGTTAGGATGAGGATGAGGATGAGGATGAGGAGAGGACGAGGATGAGAATGAGGATGAGGATAGGATGAGGACGAGAATAAGAGAGAATAAGAATGAGGATAGAACGAGGATTGGATGAGGACAAGAATGAGGATGAGGATGGATAAGGATAGGATGAGGACGAGAAGGAGGATGAGGATGAGGATAGAAGGAGGACGAGGATGAGGATGAGGACGAGAATGAGGATGAGGTTGAGGATGAGGATAGGATGAGGACGAGAAGGAGGATGGGGATAGGAGGAGGATGAGGAAGAGGATGCGGTCGAGGATGAGGATAGGATGAGGACAAGAATGAGGATGAGGTTGAGGATGAGGATAGGATGAGGACGAGAAGGAGGATGAGGATGAGGATAGGAGGAGGATGAGGAAGAGGATGAGGATAAGATAGGATGAGGACGAGGATGAGGATGAAGATAGG
>NC_032015.1:15775406-15775655 GCF_001865875.1 Lupinus angustifolius | reverse complement strand
GAGGATAAGGATAGGATGTGGAGGAGGATGAGGATGAGGAAGAGGACGAGGATAGGATGAGGACAAGAATGAGGAGGAGGATAGGATGAGGAAGAGGAAGAGGACGAGTATGAAGATAGGATGAGGATGAGGATGAGGTTCTGGACGAGGATGTGGATTAGAACGAGGATGAGAATAGGATGAGGACGAGAATGAGGATGAGGATAGGATGAGGAGTAGAATGAGGATGAGGATGAGGATAGGATGAGG
>NC_032015.1:15775004-15775306 GCF_001865875.1 Lupinus angustifolius | reverse complement strand
ATGTGGATGAGGATGAGGATGAGGAGGAGGTTGAGGATGAGGATGAGGATAGGACGAGAATGAGAATGAGGATAGGATGAGGATGAGAATGAGGATAGGATGAGGATGAGGATAAGGATAGGATGAGGATGGGGAAGAGGATGAGGACGAGAAAGAGGAAGAGTAATGAGGATGTGGAAGAGGATGAGGATAGGAGGAGGAGGATGAGTATAGGATGACGACGATAATGAGGATGAGGATAGGATGAGGACGAGGATGAGGATAGGATGAGGATGAGGATGTGGATTAGGATGAGGATGAGG
>NC_032015.1:15774353-15774904 GCF_001865875.1 Lupinus angustifolius | reverse complement strand
ATGAGGATGAGGACGAGAATGAGGATGAGGATGTGAACGAGGATGAGAACGAGGATGAAGATAGGATGAGTACGAGGATGAGGATAGGATGAGGACGAGAATGTGGATGAGGATAGGTTGAGGAGTAGAATGAGGATGAGGAAGAGGATGAGGATGAATATAGGATGAGGACGAGCATGAGGATGAGGATGAGGAAGAGGATGAGGAAGTGGATAGGATGAAGACGAGAATGAGGATAAGGATGAGGATATGATGCGGATTAGGATGAGGATGAGGAGTATCATGAGGATAGGAAGAGGACGAGGATGAGGATAAGGAAGAGAATGAGGATAGGATGAGGAAGAGAATGAGGTTAGGATGAGGACGAGAATGAGAATGAGGATATGATGAGGATGAGGATGGGGATGAGGACGAGAATGAGGATAGGATGAGGTCGAGGATGAGGACGAGAATGAGGATGAGGATAGGTTGAGGAGTAGAATGAGGACGAAGAAGAGGATGAGGATGAGGATAGGATGAGGATGAGGATGAGGATGAACATGAGGATGAGG
>NC_032015.1:15774017-15774253 GCF_001865875.1 Lupinus angustifolius | reverse complement strand
AGGATGAGGATGAGGATGAGGATGAGGATAAGGATGAGGATTTAGGATGAGGATGAGGATGAGGACGAGGACGAGGATAAGTATCAGGATGAGGATGAGGATTAGGATTAGGATGAGGGTGAGGGTGAGGATGACGATGAGGAATAGGATTAGGATTAGGATTAGGATTAGGATTAGGATTAGGATTAGGATTAGGATGAGGATGAGGATGATGACGAGGATGAGGGTGAGGATGA
>NC_032015.1:15772924-15773917 GCF_001865875.1 Lupinus angustifolius | reverse complement strand
GATTAAACAGCCCGTTAATCGATTACCTGGGCAAAATATTTTTGAAAATTCAAATTTTACAATGTTTTAATCGATTAAAACATCCCGTTAATCGATTAAAACCAGTACGTTAAAGGCAGACAGTGTCTCGGTTCTACACTTTTTTCAACATTCTCGCAACCTCTTTATGCCTCGAGTCTCTGAAACAGTAACCAAACTAATCCAAGTGCAATAGGATTAAGTAAACCTCATCCTAACCCTCTCAAACCATCCGAAATCGCTCTTTATCATCCTTAATCTATCCAATTCCGAATCATCCAATCAAAACCCTAGGTTAAGTTTGCCTCCTCTGCTCATTCATCTCAGTTTTGGGTTCAACACATATAATGGAGCAAAGTCATCCAAAACGGGTCCAGACTACAGCTACTCGTGTACGAAGAAGGGAAACCGGTTCACCTTCCACTCGGGACCGCGATGACCCCTACTATTCCCTCATCTTGCAAGAGACCCGCTTGGCGAAATTTAAAGGTCGCAAACCTACGTACGTAAGGTATGTTGACTTAACCTGGTTAGCGGAACAAAATTTTAATTTTCTACATGATATGGAGGCTTAGGGAGTCGTTCAGTTTTTGGAATTAAAGGGACAAGTCTACCCTGCTCTAGTTAGGGAGTTTTATGCTAATTTTGGATACAAGGATGGAAAGTATTGGTCAGTGATTTCTGGTAATCTGTTTGAGCTGAGTGATGATTTGTTTCTGAATGTTGGAGGTTTATCATCGTCTGGTTTTGGAATAGGGGATTGTTCTTGGGTCAATGACAATTTTGATCCTGTTGAGGTCTATAAGTCATTCCTTCGGGGCCCTCATTTGTACATTTAGGGTCAACTGACCAAGGCTGGGTCGCTTTCTGTTGAAAACAGGTTGTTGCATTACGTTATTGCTTACATACTAGTACAGAGGAATACAAATCACGCACAGCCTACTGTGAATGATTTGCGTTTCATGTACGCTGTAA
>NC_032015.1:15771561-15772824 GCF_001865875.1 Lupinus angustifolius | reverse complement strand
ACAGTGTATCATTGTCTCAGTCGAAGCTGCTTCCATATAGTATTTTCATATCTCGCATTGTCGATTATCTGCACATTGATGTTTCTGATACTATCATTATTGAGTATACTGATAAAGATCACCTGGTTGGTGAAAGTCTTATTCATAAGATCGGGATATACAAGTATGGTACTACTTGGCAGTATCAGGAGGACTACACTACATTTGATCTGCATTTGTGTGATAATGATAATCAGGAGGATATGGGTAATCAGAATGCAACTTCTCAGGGGGAGTCTTCTGGAACAGCACCTCAGAATTCTGTTTTTGGTCTAGCTCAGATGGAAGCTTTGGAGCAACGGCTTAACAACCGTATGGATCTGCACTTCCAAGGGCTGAAGGATTCTTATTTTGTAGGCATGGAGACGTACTAAGAACGTCAGATTGCCTACACCGACAACAAATTTCAGGAGCTGAGGAACATGATTCAATCTAATGCTGAGGCTCGGAATGCTATGTTTTGCTCAGAATTTCAGAAGTTATCTGTGCTTATCAGGGGTGATCAGAACATTGCTATTCCTGATGATCAGATTGACCATCCTCCGCCTCAACCTTAGTTTAGAGGACCTTAGACCTAGGCTATCTCACCCTTAGGTTTATTTTCTCTTATGGCACTTTCTGGATTTAGTTGTTGTTGTTGCTTTCAGGACTTATTCATGTTTTGCTATTTTGTCTTTGATTGACTTTATGGTTTGTACTATTTCCTGACTTCCTCGACTCTTTATGCTATGCTATTGTTTTTGTTTTGCTTTAATTATGTCTAATAGCTTATTTGTGCTTGTGAATGGTTCTTGATCATATGAGATTTGATGCTGTTAACATTGCTTAATATTTGATTAAATCTTGTATGCCATTCTCATGACCTATTAGCTATTTTCTTGTCAAATCAAGCGCATTTGTACAATTTACCGAAAAATGAAACAGGTTAATTTGTTAAAACCCAAATTAATTCATTAACTTTGTTTTATGATTAACTAATATTTCTTCCAAGCTTTTTTGACATGGGTTATCTTTTTGATAATGTCAAAAGGGGGAAAACGTTGCTTTGTTGTTTCTTGATTGTGCAGGTTGATTGTAATAACAGCTTCCGATATATTTGCGCATCATATCAATCATGCCAACAATCTTCAAGCTTATTCATCAAACAATTTTTATTTCAATTGATGAAATTGATGTAGTGTTTGTCATCATCAAAAAGGGGGAGATTGAAAGTGTGCATGTCAA
>NC_032015.1:15770461-15771461 GCF_001865875.1 Lupinus angustifolius | reverse complement strand
AGATCATCAACAAATCAGTGTGCTTAAGTCTTTATTTGGTACTAGGCTTAGACTAGATTCTAGTTTAAGTTGAGTCGAAGGCTTAGGGCACTTAATACATGTCTCATATGCATATATCTTTTAAATCATTTCATCCTTGAGATATGTCATTCATAATATGTTCATGCATTACATAAATACATGTATATGTGCATTCTAGGCATAAACTAAGTGTTAAACATGTATTAACTAAGTGCATAACGTATTTGATGTTTTGTATTTAAAAATACACTTTTAATTGTTGTTAATCGATTAACCAAATCCTTTAATCGATTAACCCAACTGCTGTGAAAAGTGGTTGCTACTGGAACACGATTTTTAAATGTTGTTTGTTATTCGATTAACCCAACTGCTGTGAAAAGGCATTACGTTAATCGATTAACCTAACTGTTTGTTAAGTTGTTGTAACTGAAAACTTGAAAAACAGAATCAGTTAACATTTTGGATCACGTTAATCGATTAAGATTGCATTTAATCGATTATCTGGGTTCTGGACTAATTCTTTATAAACTGCATTTTCAGAATTAATCTCATAAGTTGCATGTTGCATTTATTAGAGAGTTAGAGCATTTTACGTGTTAATTGTTGCATCTATTTGTTAAGTGCATTTGTGAGTTTAGAAAGGAGAGATTCTATGCTTTAGGATTGAGTGCATTTCATGTTATAATTTCTCATGTTTTCCCTCACATGTTCATGCATATTTTTGATGCTTTTTTCATGAAGTTTTATAATTCTGTAACTTCTGTTTTCATAAGTAATACTTGTCATTTCGCATGAGTTTGTATTAGATGTGCATTAGAGTAAAGCCTTCTTGTTATATTTGAGCTTTGTAATAGCTTTATTTTACTCTTGTAATTGTTGTAAAGGGAATCTCGTGGTGTCTTATCACCGTTAGAGATTGAGTGTTTCTTCATAATTGCTTAGAGTGTAAGAAAAGGAAAGAACAGAGATTCTTTGGCTG
>NC_032015.1:15769572-15770361 GCF_001865875.1 Lupinus angustifolius | reverse complement strand
TAAAACTGTCTAGATGTTTAGTTTATGTCGTGTTTCTACATGTTTATTAGTCTCTTGATTTAAATGAAATGTGTTAAAATGCAAAATGATATCTCATGATAACCTCTTTTTTTGTGATTGCATATGTTTACATTAATCTGTTAGAATGCATGCATAATTCCCAAAAAGTTGAAACATTCTACATGTTCAAAATTTTTTTTCTTCGTGTTTAATCGATTAAGCATTAATGTTAATCGATTACCTGGGTATCAGTTTTTGGAAAATCATTTTTCGTATGATTTTAATCGATTAACCATGCCCGTTAATCAATTAAAACCAGCAGTACAAGTGTAGACAACACCTCGGTTTCTCACTTTTTGGCATTTTCTCTATTTCCTCTTCCTTTTGAGTCTCTGTAACCGTGATACAACTGACCCAAGTGCATTCATCTAGATAAACCTCACCCCTAACCGTATCTAACCTCCTAGAAATCTCCAATTTCATCCCATTTCACTTCAATCCCGTTTTTCCCCAAATCAAAACCCTAGGTTAGGTTTGCCATATTCCTTCTCTGCTTTGTCCAAATCAATTCGGTTTCTGCAAAGTAATGGAACAAAGTCGCCCAAAAAGGTTCGAAACCCCTGCTAATCGTGGAAGAAGACCGGAGTTTGGCTCATCCTCCACTCGGAGCACCCAACAGGACCGCGGTGACCCATTCTACTCGCTCATTCTGCAAGAGACTCGCTTGGCTAAATTTTAAGGACGAAAACCCATGTATGTAAGGTATGTTGATCTAACCTGGATGGCGGA
>NC_032015.1:15767876-15769472 GCF_001865875.1 Lupinus angustifolius | reverse complement strand
GATTTGCGTTTCATGTACGCTGTTAAGAACAATGTGATGATTAACTGGCCTGAGGAGATCTTAAAGATTATGAATAGTGCTGCTCTGTTGCAGTCTAAGTTGCTTCCCTACAGCATCTTTATATCACGGATTGTGGATTATTTGCATATTGATGTTACTGGCTCTATTATTGTTGAGTATACTGATAAGGATCATCTGGTTGGTGAGAGTCTAATTCACAAGATGGGTATCAACAAGTACGGTACTACTTGGCAATACCTGGAGGACTATACTACTATTGATCTGGAGCTGTCCAGTGATGATGATCAGGATGGCATGGGTAATCAGAATGCTGCTAATCAGGGGGAGCCCTCTGGGACAGCATCACAAGACTCTGTTTTTGATATGGCTCATATGGAAGCAATGGAACAAAGGTTCAACAACTACATGGATCTACACTTTCAAGGGTTGAAAGACTCGTACTATGCTGGTATGGAACAGTACGAAGAACGTCAAATTGCTTATTCTGACAAACAATATCAAACCGTGAGGAATCTGATTCAATCAACAGCCGAAGCTCGGAATGCCTTCATCCGTTGTACAACTGAAGCTCAGAATGCATTATTTTGTTCTGAATTTCAGAAGTTGTCTATACTGATCAGGGGTAACCAGAATGTTGCTATTCCTGATGATGATATTGATCTTCCTCTACCTCTATCTTAGCTTAGAAGACTTTAGACCTAGGACATCCTACCCTTAGGTTTATTTCTTCTATTATTGCACTTCATGGATTCAGTTGTTATTACTGTTTCGAGACTTTTTTTGTGTTTTTTCTGTTATGGTTTGACATTTTATGGTTTGTTTGGTTGCGGGATATTTTTACTCTCTATGTTATATTTTTTTAAATTTTTAATTTTGCGTATTTTGATTTTAATTATGTCAAAATAACTTATTTGGTTATTTGGATGATTCTTGATCATATGAGATTTTCTGGTGCATAAATTAAGCTGGTTATTGCACTACATTGCTTATTCTGCTTATTGCTATTTGATATGGTAAATCTTGTATGCCGTCCACATTACCTATTGGTTATTGTATTGTATCAACAAGAGCATTTGTTCAAGCTGCTGGTTATAAGACAGGTTAATAGTTAAATCCCAAATTAATTGATTAACTTTGTTTTATGTTTAACTACATATCTCTGTCTACTTTTGACATGGGTTATCTTTTTGATAATGTCAAAAGGGGGAGAATGGTTGTTTTGTTGTTGTTTGATTGTGCAGGTTGATCTTAATTTTGCTTCCGAAATATTCGCGCTTCATACTATCAATCAGTGCCAATACATTCTTCAAGTTAATTCATAAAACAAATGGTGTAGTCAAATGGTGTAGTGTTTGTCATCATCAAAAAGGGGGAGATTGAAAGTGCGCATGTCAAGAGGAGCACATTGGAAAGCTTGCCCGCTATGTATTTTAATGAGGACAATTTGTGTTTCATAAGAGCTTGCAGATCATCAACAAATCAACGTGCTTAAGCCTCAAGATTGGTATTAGACTTAGACTAGTAATTAGTTTAGGTTGAATCTAAGGCTTAGGTAAACTCAATACATGTCTCATA
>NC_032015.1:15748118-15767776 GCF_001865875.1 Lupinus angustifolius | reverse complement strand
AATATACATAGAAATATGCAGTTAATCGATTAAGGTGATTTTTAATCGATTAACATAAGTTTTTGAAAAGCAATTGGAAAAGAAAATTTGGAAAACTGAATCAGTTACAACTTTGTATCTCGTTAATCGATTAACCAAGGATTTAATCAATTAACTTGGTTGCATAATGGTTTCTTTATAAGCTGTGTTTTCAGAACTCAAGCCATTCTTGCATGTTAGATTTTAAGAGAGTTAGAGCATATTTTTGTGTTAATTGCTGCATCTATATGACATTGCATTTGTGAGATTAGAAAAGAGAGAATTCTATGCTTTAGGATTGAGAGGCGTTACATGTTTAATTTCTCATCATTTCATCTCACATGTTCATGCCTTTATTGATGTTTTTGGAAAGATTTCATATTCTGTAAAATCTGTTTTAGAACTCATGCATCCTCATTTTATATGAGACTTGTGTTAGAGTTGTAGAGTAAGGTCTTAATTGTTTTAATTTGAGCATTGTAAGTGCTTTAGATTACTCTATATTCTTGTTGTAAAAGTGTTGTAATATTGGGAATCTCTAGGTGTCTTACCACCAAAGAGATTGAGTTGCATTTTCATTAGCTTAGAGATCTTGATAGAAAGAATTGGTTCTTGGCTGGGGCTACACCGCAAGAAAGGTTTTCTTGGGCTGTAGGAAGGAAGTCAAACCAAGGTATAAGGTTCTTTAGTTTTCAAGAAAGTGTCTAAGTGTTGTAATTGAAAGAATTGTTTGTAAAATGTTATTTCGATTATAGTGAAGAAAAATATCGGGAGGCCTGGATGTAGTTTACCAGTGCACCCGCAAACGAACCAGCATAAAAACCTTGTTGCACGCTTTTCTTTCCCTACTCTCTTTATTGCTTTAATCGATTACTTTGTATAGTTGTATTAATTGTAATAATCTGTTTCTATACTATCCTGTTGTAACTCTGATATATCTGTTAGCTCTATATATTTGCTTCGATCTCAGTTGCTTGTCGTACAAGAAATTGAATCTATTTGTGCTATCTGAGTTGTTTTAATCGATTAAATTGCTTGCGTTAATCGATTATTCTTTCTGTGTTAATCGATTAAATTAGGGGTTTTTCAGCATTGCATCTTGTTTGCGAAAAGCGGATACTTTGACCGCTACACCTATTCAACCCCCTTCTAGGTGTATTTTAGCCACTGATACCTAACAGTTAACCATTTAGTTTCCCTTGATAAATCTTTTGCTAATGGAGAACTAACTAATAAAGTTTTGCATTGTCTTAATAGGAAATGACAACCGAAAGTAACCGCAATCATGGAGTCACAAGATTTGGATTTGATGCCTTTAGCTACATTGTTTGGCAAATTCCAAGAACACAAAATGAAGTTAGGGCGCTTGACGATGAATGAGCATTCAGTTAAGAAAAAGAAAAACATCTCTCTCAAGGCATCCACTTCACAAGATCAAGAAGAGAAAGAGGATGATGATACTGACTTCAAATTGGATGAGGAAACCATGAATCTCTAGGTACAAAAATTTGGTAAATTCTTGAAGAAAAGAGGAGGATTTAAGTGTTTTCAAATGAAAGAAGCACGAGACTCAACCAAGAAAGTCAAGAACCCAAAGGAGCGCTTTACTTGCCACGAATGCGGGAAGGATGGACATGTGAGGCTACAATGTCTGACCTACCTCAAAAAGGTTGAATATGAGAAGAGCACTCCTCGAGAATTCAAATCAAAGAGAGCATACATCGTATGGGATGCTCCCACGAAAGAATCAACATTGAGCATATCTGATGAGGAGGAGTATGTGAAACTATGCTTAATGGTAAAAACGCAAGATGCTTGCAGCTCGAGTGGTCAGGGTGATGCGAATGAGGTATATTCTGACACTTCATATTTTTCTGATGACTCCCCTACATATGATGATTTGTATAATGAATTTGTTAAATTACATGAGGAATTTAAAAAGCCTGCTAGGATTAGCGTAGATAGAAAACGGGTAACCTATTGCATGAACAACAAATCATTAAGATGCAAAACGAGTTATATGAACTAAAATTGGAAAATGAGCATGGGACCAGGTCTGTCAGGCACCTGGCCCACCAGAAAAATGGTTGCTTGGCTTATAAGAATGGTTATGTCATGAATGATGTCACAAGCCAAGCAACCAGCCAAAGCTAGCTTCTGAGCCAAGTTTATGACCTCATGCATGACACAAGCAAATAAGAGGTGTCACCATTTATGTAGCCTAGCCCATAATAGGCTATCCAAGCTAGCTAACCAAGATGGGACAAGATGCTCACTCACCAGCTCGGGTGTGCCAGACCAGGGCGCTGGGCGGCCAGAATGGGGGGCCAGGCATCCCTCACTTTGCCTATAAAAGGCACACCCATTCCTTCACTTTAACATATTGTAAATACTTTGTAAATTCCTCTTCTTCGTTCTATGTCGGTTCTCTCTATATTTAGAGTGTTCTTAGGTTGTTCTTAGTCTTTTATTTCATAGAAATTCAAAGGGAATGGAGTTGGCAAATAAGGTCCAAAAACATGATTTTGTAACCTCATTTGGAATCAAAAGTATTTCATCCTTGGATAGATGGCTCATGCTCTTATATATTGATTTGGATTATGGTGTAAGGTTATTTCTTCTCTTAATCTGTATCATATTTGGATTTCAATACATTCAAGTTATTACTTTTGGCAATTTCAATTCTTTAGAAAGTGCTTAATGCAGTTTTAGCTTGATCACCTAAAACTTGATTTCTAGATCTAAAATGCTTCTTTTTAAAGTCTTGACAAATGAACTAAAAAGTAGGAATAAACCTTAGTTCATTTTCCAAATCAAAGAATCCATTTTAAGCAACTTGTAATAAAGGCTAATCAATGTTTACAGATCCTGAAATAAGGCGTGACAACTTATTTCGTCGAGTGACAGTTTTCTATTGATTAGTGTATTTTGTAAGGTTTGAAAATCACTTTTTCTCGCCGAGGGACTGGGAGAAATTTTATGAACTAGTGTTTGGAATTAACCAAGATTATAACACATAACTTGTAATGTTTTCAAAAGTCATTTGAGTTTAGAAATAATTCCATATTTCAAACCAATTTTATCTTCTTGAATTAGTAAATAGTTAGTTCTTTAATTTTTCAAATTTCTTAGTTCATAAAATCACAAAAACAACTTTAATTGTTACTTTCTTAGTTTGATAAAAGATACAAAGTATGAGTATATTTCTATTAGGCAATTCCTCATGGTTCGACATAACCCTATACTATACTACAATTGAATCTTGAAAGATATACAAATGTAAAATAGTAAAGTGTTATCAAATAAATTTTATTTCTTGACAAAGAAAGAAACCTTGAATCAAAGTTCAATTTAATTCATAAATTGTATCTTTGTGAAAAGGAAAAATACATAGTCATAATGAATAATTTAACTACTAACGTTTTACTTTTTGTCATTTACATTTCTGCAACTAACATTTACATTCTGTCATTTAAATTCTACAACTAACAACTTATTGATTTATTGATTTATTCTTTATTCTTTATTCTTTACTAACCTTCCATTAGGAAGTAGTTTGGTTAATAAAAGGAAATGGAAGTAAATATCACTCATTATCACTTGTGTTAATTTGCTAAATTCATACCAATAAACTGGTGTTGAAATTTATTCCACAAAACCAAGATGGTATAAAGTTGTTAATAATTTAATAAATCTAAGTTTTTAATATAATGGAATATTCTTGAAACCATAATGTCGGCTTTCGAATTTCTTTCCAACAAAGCCGAGATGGCGAGCAAAAAATAAACTACTCACTAAATAAATAGATCGAAAACTATGTCACACGCCCTAAACCTCCTTCAATAGGGACTAGGTCCTCAAACCAAAAGACCATCCAATAATTGGCACTAAGTGGGTCTTTAGAAACAAACTTGATGAATCTGGTTTAATAATACGAAACAAAGTACACCTTGTGGCCAAGGGATACAACCAAGAGGAAGATATCAATTATGATGAAATCTATGCCCTTTTTGCGAGGTTAGATGACATCAGGATGTTATTGGCATTTGTATAGATCATGAATTTTAAATTGTTCCAAATGTATGTCAAGAGCACCTTCTTGAATGAATTCATTCATTGAGAGGTTTATGTCGAACAACCGCCCGGTTTTGGAAATTATAAATTTCTGAACCATGTATATAAACTCAAAAAGGCACTTTATGGCCTAAAGCAAGCTCCGTGCGCTTGGTATGGTAGACTAAGTACTTTTCTTTTAGAAAAAAGGGGTTCATTAGGGACAAAGTCAACACAACGCTCTTTATTCAAACATCAGATAAAAATGTTTTACTAGTACAATATACATCGATGATATTATCTTTGGAGCTACTAACAACCTCCTTTGCGAGGAGTTTTCTGATTTGATGCAGGGTGAATTTGAAATGTCAATGATGGGAGAGCTCACCTTCTTCCTTGGATTACAAATCAAGCAAATCAACAATGGCATATTAGTCTACCAATCAAAAATACTGCAAAGAATTTATTCACAAGTTTGAGATGGAAAAGTGCAAAGAACCATCCACTCCTATGGCACAGCAAAAAGCAAGCTTGTGTTGCTCTTTCCACCGCCAAAGCGGAGTACATTATCGTTTAAAATCCTTTGGATGAAGCAACAACTTATGGATTTCAGTTTAAAGTTAAAAAAGATACCAATTAAATGCGACAATACAAGTGCCATAAACCTATCCAAGAATCCCGTGTTGCATTCTATAACCAAGTATATAGAAATAAGACATCATTTCTTACATGATCATGTTCAAAAAGGTGATTGTATGCTTGACTTTGTTGAAACCTCTAAACATCTAGTGGATATTTTCACCAAGCCCCATCCACATGATTCATTATTTGTTCTTAGAAGAGTACTTGGAATACTTGATGAACAATATCTTAACTAGTTTGGTTAATGGTATTGTGTGCCTTTGCATGACCATTATGCTTATATATATGATAAATATTGAATGCATGCTTCCCTTGTGCTTAAAAATAGTATTCATGATTACATGTTTCTATGCTAAATATGTTTAATTTTATCTAGAATAGATTCTTAGGTGAAGTGTCTTAGCATGCCTTGCAAATCTCAAAAACATACTCAATTATATAATTTTACTAATGTTAATCGATTACCTTTTGTTATAATCGATTAAACGGAGTTCCAGTAGCTTAAGATTTTTAAAAATCTCTATCTTCAATCAATTAACTATTCCTTTAATCGATTAACTAGGCTCAACTACTGAAGGCTAAATGGGTCTTAATCGATTATCGGGTGCTTTAATCAATTAACGACATTAAGATATAAGAGATTCAGTATGTATTTGGGAAAGTTTTTTCAAACCCTAAATCACAAATTCCTACCCCTTTTTTCTATCAATTGGTAAAATTGGCTTATCCTAATTAAATAGCAGTCCAAATCGAGCCCTAACAAGCCTAGTTAGTCACAATTAACCCCCAATTATGAAGAAATCCGAAAACCTAGAATTTTCCCCAATTTGAAACCCTAGCCCAGAATCACCCTAAATCGATTACATAATCGATTAAACCATTTCAACACCTGAAAGATGGTAGATGGTAATTAGAAAAGAGTCAAAACAACGACTAATCGTTCAAAAAGAACTTAATTCGGCTCTACATATGGTCATGGTGATAGGAGGGATCGAGGTGACCCCTACTACTCACTAGTTCTACAAGAAACTCGCTTATCAAAAGTACAAGAAAGGAAGCAAACGTACATCCACTATGCGGATATGGCTTGGATGGTTGAACAAGATTTGAGTATCCTCACGGATTGGAAATTTAGGGTGTGAACCAGTATCTTGAGCTTAATGGAAAGGTATAGCCTTCTCTAGTTAGGGAGTTCTATGCTAATTTTAGATAAAAAGATGGTAGTTATTGGTCTATTGTTTCAGGAAAATTGTTTGAGCTAAATGAGACCCTATTTCTAAATGTGGGTAGGTTGTCTAGTGACGGTTTCGGCCTAGGAGACTGCTCAAATGAGTTATGGAACTCATTTGATGCCACTGAAATGTATAAATCTTGTCTCTGGGACTGCACTTGTATATGCCAGGAGAGATTACAAACACTGGATCGCTATCGGTTGAAAAATGACTTCTGCATTATATTGTGACATATATACTTGTTCAAAGAAAGACAAACCATGCCCAACCAACAATCAACGACCTAAAGTTTATGTTTTCAATCCGAGAAAACATAATGATTAACTGGCCCGAGGAGATTCTAAATGTTATCTATGGTATCTAGACCTCTTCAACCAAGTTCCTTGCTTATGGTATCTTCATATCCCGCATCATTGATCATCTAGAAACAGATACATCTAATAAAGTGATCATCTCTACGAACATGTTGAAAGAGTTTTCTTGCTTGGTGAGGCAAGTTCTTGATTGATTTATTTAATGACAGGTCAACTCTTTTCTCGTCATCTCGACTTTGTTGGAATAATTTCCAACGCCGATATAATGGTTTCAAGAATGTTCCTTAAGTAAAAAACTTAGCTTTATATTATTAACAATTTCATATCATCTTGGCTTTGTTTGAATAAATTCCAACGTCAGTTTAATGGTATTAATTTAGCAAATTAATACCAGTGATAAGGAGTGATATTTATTTTCCGTTTTCCTTTATTAACGGAACTACTTCCTTATGGAAGGTTGGTCAAGAATAAATAAATAAAGCAATAAATGGTTAGTTGCAGAATTTAAATGACATAAAATAAATGTTAGTTGCAGAAATGTACATCACTGAAAATAAAAGTTAGTAGTTAGATCATTCCTTATGATTGTGTATTTTTCCTTTTCACAAAGATACAATTTATGAATTAAATTGCACTTTGATTCAAGGGTTTCTTTCTTTGTCAACAAATAAAATTTATAAGTTAACACTTTACTATTTTACATTTGTAACTCTTTCAAGATTCAATTGTAGTATAGTATAGGGTTATGTCGAACCAAAGGGAATTGCTTAATAGAAGAAAATCATATAGACATATTATAGCAAAAATAATGATTAAACACTTTTTGATAATTTTGTATTGTGTTGCATAAAAATTAACAAGGAAAATATAAACTAATATTCACAAATTCTTGAGGAGAAAATTGGTAGGAAATATAGAATTATTCCTAAACTCCAAATGGTTTTGAAAAACATTAACAAGTTATTTGTTATAATTTTGGTTAATTCCACACATCATTTCTAAATCCTTCATCTAGTGTCCTAGAATAATAAGATGATTTTCAAACCTTATGAAATACACTAAATGATAGGTAAGTATCACTCGTCGGAGTAAGTTGTCACACCCTACTTCAGTCTCCATTAACATCATTTAGTCTTCATCTTCTTTCTCATCTTTAATTCTAAGTAAAATTTACAAGAACTTACCTATAACAAGCTTAGAACCGAGGCTACAATGTCTAGAGAGAAGAAGTGAAAAAGAAGAATGAAGAATGGAGTGATTTTCAAGTGTATGAGATATTTTCAAATGGATGGAAAGGGGCTTGTTTATAGGCAAACCAGGGCACCGCTTGGCTCACCTGCTTGCCCATGCCAGGCGCACCAAACTCTTCAGCATGGGTTTGGTCCATGACCAACCAGCTTAGTCAGCTGCTTGGTGTTGACTCACCAAAGCTAGTTGTGAGCTACTTAACTAGACTATTGTAGGCTAGTCTAAAAAGTACTCAGGGGCCTTGTCATGTGAGGTCATGCATGATGTCAAGGTTGCTTGGTGGCTAAGTCAAGTTGATCCCTTGCTGGGTCCAACCCGCATGGCTGCTTATGTGGCCATGCTGAGCTGCCTACTTGAGCAGCTTGTCCTGCTCTAGCTAGGTGTGTGGTTCTAGTTGGGCGATCCCAAGGTTCACGCTGAGCAGCCTGCTTCATCAGGTTGGCTTGTGCCAGACTTGAGTCTAACCATGTAAAGCTTATGCCTGACCGAGCCAAGTTGCTGTCAGGTTAGCTGGGTGGTGTTGAATGTCCATGCCAGGCTACTTAGTGAGCAGCTTCATGTGTGCATCAAAATGGCCTATGTGGGCACCTCCTTGCTTGACTATATTTATTTGATTATTTTTCTTCTTCATTTTTCCTAGAAACTTTGCTCAAAGATTTGCAAACGAGGTGATAAAAAACATAAGATCAAAATATGACACTTTATCTAAAAAGTATTGAATTAAGTTGGTTTTGCATGATTTGCATGGGATAAGTGTCATGAAAAGTGTATGAAAATTAGGTATTTTTTGCATTTATCAGAACTCTCGTGAGCACTTGATTAGTGACAACATAACCCACAAAATGGGAATTTATTAGTATGATAGTGTTTGGCAGTACCAGGAAGATCACAACACAATTGTGGATTTGGATTTGTTGGATGAAGATGTTCATATGGATGAGCAGATTCCATAGAATCGGGGGGACGCTGTGGCTATGCCTCAAGGACCACCTTTCGGGATAGCTCATTTGGATGCCATGGAACAGAGGGTCAATGCTCCCATTGACACACACTATGATTCTTAGAGGAACTTCATTCAGTCGAGACTTGAAAGACAAAATGAACGGTTAAATGAAGAAATCAACCACTTAGACTTCATGATCCGGACCAGACACAACAATATGCATCCGCAAGCAAGACGTCCTGCTTCACCACCTTAAGAATAGTTTAGGAGTATCTAGACTTTAGGGTGTTATGTTTTGTAGTTTAGTATATCTTTTGGGTCTTGTACTTCATTTCATTTTGGGCAATGTGTCTTTTGCTTGTAATATGTTTTCAAACTCTTGCTATGAACTCGTTCTAATTCACTATTTCATGTTTTGTTGAACTGTATTTAATTATGTCGATAGTTTATGGATTGTGGTTGTTATGAGAATCTTGATCGTATCTTACGTGTATATTACATATGTTTGATTAATAAATACTTAACCTGAACAAATCAGAAATATTAATCATTTCATGCCTGATTGCAGTTATACATGTTGGATTTGTCATACAAAACCTTGTTCATATTCTATTTTGTTAGTTTAATCGATTAAATGTCTTTAATAATCAATTAATTGAAGTGATTTGTGCATTTGTTCAATCGTCTACAAACTGTTTAATCAATCACAGTGTGTAGTTAATGTTTAATTACAGTTTCATTTCATAAACTATTATATCTCTTCTTACTTTTGACCAGTTATGATCATTTAGTTGTCTATACTTTTTGATAATGTCAAAAGGGGAGAAAGTTTGTTTTGTTGTTTGATGTGTTTCACATTGTTGAGATTCCATAAGTTTGCTACCTACTTTTGATTAAATCACCTCATTGCTTAGTTAAGGGGGAGAACAAAGTGAGGGGGAGCAGCGCAAAAGGGGGAGCAACGCAAATCACCTCTTGACTAAACATATTTTGATCATCATCAAGCTCATAAAACAAGGATTTAGTGTAGACTTTGTCATCATCAAAAAGTGGGAGATTGAAAGCACAAAGAGTCATGACTTGCACATTTAACGCTAACCTATATTTTGATGAAGACAACGGACATGCAAGTAATCTTGAAGATCGTACAACAAACAACGAGTCGAAGACTCAAAGGTTGCATCTTTAGGCTTAGGATTTTGTAAACTTTAATTTTTCTTATAAGTCTTAATATGATTGCGTTAAATCGAGTCTAGGTATGGTAAACTTAAGTGAAGTCTCACTAGAGCTTTAATATAAACAAGATTGAAATTGAGACATCACTTCTAGATATAATATGATAAGTAGGCTCATGCATTCGCATACATAGTCTTAAGCATTAAAGGTATAATATTTGAAAACTATGTATAACATGTTCATATCATATAAGTAGTTTACCTTACATCAAGAAAAATAATTTTAATCAGCATAATCGATTAAGTATTATGTTTAATCGATTATCAAGAATTATAGTAGTTAACTAATCTCGAAAAGCGATCACTAGTTGGGGCCTAATCTCGAAAAGATAGGTGATCATAGTAGGCGAGATAGAGAGGTCAAACCGAGATTGTCAAGCTTGTAGTCTCCAAGAAAGTAGCGTCTTAGTTTTGTCATATATTGGAAGTTTTGTGTATCAAACATTTTTATAAAATGAAAAAGAAAAATCTCCAAAGATCATAAGAGGAGGCCTGGAAGTAGTTTGCAGTGGACCACAAACGAACCAGGATAAAAAATTTCCTCGTGCACAATTTTCTTACCCTATTTCATTTACTATGGCTTATTATATTCTTGTTATTTGATTGATTTTATGATACATGTTATAATATGTATAAGCATCATTCTGTAATCTCTGAAATCAATTAAGTGTATTAGGATTGATAATTGGTGACTTGCGTTGCAAGAAACCATTAAAATCAAGATTTTGTAAGAACTCGAGATATTCGATTATC
The DNA here is from genome assembly GCF_001865875.1 of Lupinus angustifolius. NCBI lineage: Eukaryota > Viridiplantae > Streptophyta > Magnoliopsida > Fabales > Fabaceae > Lupinus > Lupinus angustifolius. The sequence continues at coordinate 15,757,338 of NC_032015.1, read as the reverse complement.
CACACGAATAATCGATTAAGTCCAACATTGGTTAATCGATTAATACCAAGCTTAATTGATTAAGTGCATTAACTTTCTGTTTTGCGCAAAATATAGGAAAAACGGAGTAAGTGATTCGCGACACCTATTCAACCCCCTTCTAGGTATATTCTAACCTGCTGATACCCAACATTTTGATGAAGATAAAGATCGACAACAAAGGTTGATGAAGACAAAGATTGACAAAAAAGTTTGATGAAGACAAAAGAGTGACAACAAAGTCGAGGACAAAATTCAACAGTAAAGTCAAGACTCAAGTTCACTCAAACTCAAACATTTCAAGAAGATCTATAGGCTAAGTGTTTTTCTATTTTCTTAGGTCTAAAGATGTTTGATTGGGTAGAGTCTTGGCTAGGTGAACCTTAATGGAAGCCTCACAACCTAAAATTAATCATAACTAAAACGAGACTTACATGATATATACATGATTTACATGCACATGCATATATACATGATTTACATGCACATGCATAAATACATGATCTTATGATTTTGATGCATTAAAAAGAATTTTAAATCATATATCATTCAAAATCATGCATCATATTTTTAAAAATCATGTACGACTTTCATATCACATTCAAATATATTTTTCGAAAACCCTTAACCGATTAAGATTTATTTTAATTGATTAAGCAATGCAAAATTTGGGAAATCGTTAATTAATTAAGTATGATAATTGATTATCCACAGTAGAAATATAATTGTATAGTAACCCAACTTTCTCCATTTTGCACACATGACACATAGATCAAAAATCAGATCTCATTATTCGAAAATCACATTCTTCATAAACTTTCATATCCAAAGAGAGATTTTCCTAAGTGTTTTTTGAAAAAGAGAGAAAAATGAGAAAAATAATCTTTATGAATCTTTAGAGAAAGATTTTCAGGAATTGTATTGTCAAATATTTTGCAAAGAAACCTTGCATCTCACATTTCTATACTCTGAGTCTGTGAGACTCGTAGAAGGGTTCTTAGATTCTGGAAGGGTGTATATTCAACACATCTAGGTGCAATAACTTGTTTTGTATAGACATTCTCATAAACATATTCTCTTGGTGTGTTTAGTATTCCTATTGATGGAGAATTGGTTTGGGAAAATTCTAGTTGCGGTTAGGTTGAGTCTTGACACTTTACAAAGATCTTGGTTGGGAGTGATCAACAACCGGGGCTATACCGTGAGTAGGTGTTGACTATTCGAAAGAAGCGAGTTGGAGGTCAATCCCATGTGAGAGACTCTAGGGCCAAGATGGGGGCATTTGTAGAGTTATTGGAAGTGTGTTTTAAAAATACATTGGTTTCCATAGTGAAGAAAATCTCCTGAGATCATAAGGGGAGCCTTGGATGTAGTTTGCATGTGGACAAGCAAATGAACTAGGATAAAAGCTAAGTCTCATTCTTCTTAACCATTAACTTTTTACATTTTCGTATTTCTTGATTTAATTAACTTGACATGCAAATTATTCTGTGTTATTTGCTTATTCTGTTCTGTGCATTAACTGTATGTTATCATATGTAAGAGTGCATATAGGTTTAGTTAAATCTTGGTAATCTTAAAGATCAAAGAAAATTGTTTTTCAAGGAACAAGAACTGAATAATCGATTACGTTATTAAGATAATCGATTATATGTAGAAACAGATGATAATTAAATCATTAGTTAATCGATTAAATAGTGAGGAAAATTGTATAATCTTTTGCTAATCGAGCAATGGTAGTTGTATACCGTACCACCTATTCACCCCATCTAGGTGAAATACAGAAACATGTGGGACCCAACATATATGTCCTCCTCCCCTCCACATGGATGTTCAAGTCGAGATATGTGATATGCAACTGGATTATTTGACTTCTTTCCGTCAACAATCTCCAGATCAAATTCTTGCAGAAGGAGAATCCATCGGATGAGTCATGGCTTGACTGCTTTCTTACTCATCAAATATCTCTGTGATGAATGATTAATGTGGACTACAACTTTAGAACCTACTAGGTAGGACCTAAACTTTTTTAAGTCGAACACAACCGCTAGTAGCTCCTTCTCTATGGTAGCATAGTTAGTTTGAGCTCCATCAATTATCTTGCTTGCGTATTAGATAGCATTCTTCTTCTTTTCCTTCTTCTAACATAACACTGCTCCGCATCATAGTCACTAGCATCAAACGTCACTTCAAAGGGAAGATTCTAGTCTGGTGATTGCAATATTGGTGCAGTGATCAATGTCTCTTTCAACCTGCAATATGATTCTAGACAAGCAACACTAAAATAAAATGTAATATCTTTCAACTAAAGGTTATAAATGGGTTTCACAATTTTAGAAAAATATTTTATGAATCTACGATAAAATCTCGCATTGCCTAAGAAATCCCTAACACATTTTATGTTAATTGGTGGTGGCATATTTTCTATTACTATAATTTTGCCATGTCTACCTCTATCCTTTTCCTGAAATTAAATGCCCCAAGACAATATCCTCATGCGATTTAATTTTCCCAATTTAAGACAAGATTCACTTTCTCACACCTCTGTAACATTTTTGTTAAATTTGTTAAACAATCATCAAATGAAAGTCCATAAACAGAAAAATCATCCATAAAAACTTCCACTATGTTTTCTATAAAATTGGAAAATATTATAGTCCTGCATCTTTGGAAAGTGGTTGGGGCATTACATAACCCAAAAGGCATTCTCCTATAGGCAAAGGTACATGTTAAAGTAGTTTTCTGTTGGTCTTCAGGGTGAATGGGGATTTGATGGAATCCTGAGTACCCATCTAAATAGAAGAATTATTCATGTGTAGCAAGCCTTTCAAGCATTTGATCAATGAATGTAAGGGAAGTATTCTTTCCTAGTGGTTGGGTTTAATTTTCTACAATCAATGCACGTTCGCTAGCCTGTGATTGTTATAATTGGTATTAATTCATTTTTCACAACATTCATCCCTCATTTTTTAGGAACCACGTGAAATGAGCTCACCCATTCACTATCAGATATAGGATATATTACCCCAATATCTAAAATTTCAGCACCTCTTTTCTAACCACTTCTTTCATATTAGGATTTAGTCTCCTCTGATTTTCAATTGAAGTTGATTGGTTTGGTTCTATAAAAATTTTGTGCATTTAAAAAGAAGGGTTTATGCCCTTAATACCATCCAATGTGTATCATATTACCTTCATATGCATTCTCAGGACTCACAACAATTTTTCAATTTTCAATTTATTTAATTTAGAATTAACAACAACTGGATAAGAGGAATTAGGTCCAAGAAATTCATACCCGAGGGTGGAGGGTAGTGTTTTTAATTCAATTTTAGGTGTCCTCCTCTCCTCCTAATCTTAAGATTTGGGTATTAACTTCAAGTTCTCATCTTGTGGGTTGTGAGGAAGTTTTGTGCTTGCATTTAGATGTTTAATGACCTCAGCCACTTTCTCATCAACATCTGAAGTGTCACCATCTATCATGCATCTCTCCAAGGGATCCTTAGATTGCACTCTAGTTGCTTCCTATTTCACAACTTGGTTCAACATATTAACCCTCCAACATGAGTCCTCAAGATAAGGTTATTTAATAGATTTAGCAATATCAAATTCAACCTTTTCATCTTCTATGCTTAGGGAAAATTTTCCCTTATTTACATCAATTATAGCACCAGCAGTAGCCAAAAAGGGCCTACCTAATATGATTGGGATTTGTGGATCCTCTTCCATCTCTAGTATTACAAAATTTGTTGGAATGAAAAATTTCCCAACTTTGACAGGAACATCCTCCAAGATGCCTATAGGGAACTTAACTGACCTATCCGCTAATTGAAGTGATATAATAGTGGGGTTTAGTTCACTCACTTTCAATTTTTTGCATATGGATAAGGGCATGCGACTCATATTTGCCCCCATGTCACATAGAGAATGATCAAAACTAGTATTACCAACTACACATATGATAGAGAAAGTACTAGGATCTTTTAATTTAGGAGGCAATTTGTGTTGAATTAACGCATTGCACACCTTAGTGAAAGCAATTGTTTCATAATACTCTAGTCTTCTTTTTTTAGATAAAATATCCTTAAGAAATTTAATCTATGTAGGCATCTCTTGCACTGCCTCAGTGAAGGGGAAGTTGATGTATAATTTCTTTAGAATATCCAAACAATTCCCAAATTTCTTTTCTAGTTTTGCATTTGCTAATCACATGGGAAATGAACTGGTGGTATATATGGTGGTGAAGCTATATACTTAGACACATTTTCAAAATCGTGTTCTCCTTTAGGGGTTGTGTCTTAATATATTCTTCTTCCACTTGTGCATCTTTCATAGTTTGAGGAATATCATTTAGTTCATTTCCACTTCTTAATTTAACAGTCTTACAATGTTCATTATTTGAATTTTTTCAGGCTGTCCTGGAAACATCCTTGTTTTACTATTAAAATTGCTAGCTTGCTGAGAAATTTGTGTTTCAAAATTTTACCATCGGTGGTCAAGTTTTCTATTTTAGAATGCAAGTCATTGAGCATGTTTGAAAACGTTTTATTAATCATGACTTGATTGTCATGAAATTTACTTTGGTTAGCAAGCAAACTTTCCTAACCATCCATTAGTGTTTTAAGAGTAGGACTAATAGGTGAAGATTGTACATGTGGAAACCTTGTTGTAGGTTTCTTATTACTTGGACCATCCCACTATTGATGATGCAGAATGTTGTTACTCCTCTAGGAAAGGTTGGGATTGTTCTACCTATGCGGTGGGTTGAATTAATATTCGCTCCTCTCCCTGTAGTTGTACCAGTGGCATGATCTAGGTTGTTCATTGACCGATGCACCATGTTCAGGATTAGTGAATTGCTTGCATTCAGACCACTCATGTCCTTTTGCTCCACACCCTTCACATGTTGCAATTATTGACCTAATAGCATAAGCATGGTATTTTTCTAGCTTTCCAAACCTTTGAGCAAAGTTATCCATCATGGAAATTACATTTTTTCCTTTGATTTCAAGAATATTATGCAAGAGAGTCTCCCCTTTGATGATGTTTCATCTCGTCTCCTTGGATGATGTTTCTTCTTTGCACATAAAGGCATCACTTGCTGAAGAGTTTAGTAATTGTTGTGATGGACAGTCTAGCCTATTGTAGAAGTTCTAAACTAGCATCCAAGGTGGAATACCATGACGAGAGCAAGCTTCAGTCAGCTTATTTAATCTTTTCCAGGCTTTAGCAATTGACTCCCCATCCTTTTGACTGAAGTTTTGGATGAGGTGCCTATTGTGCATAGTTTTGGATGAAGGGAAGTATTTTTTTTAGAAAAGCCTCCTCCAAAGTTCGTCATGTTGCTTGAGTCTCAAAATTTTGATTCCATAGCCATATCTTAGCTTTGTCTCGATGGGAATATGAGAACATCCAGATACATATGGCATCATTAGAAGGCCAATGGATCCTTAGAGTCTAACAGAATTCCAAGAATTGATTAATATGGGCATTCAAATATTCATTAGCTCCTCCTCCAAAATGGTTTTCTATCACCATTTGGATCAGAGTAGATGGTAAAGAATAGTTCTTTGCCTCAATAGTTGGTTAGATTATTCCAGGACGTGAATTACGAGCATTAGGGATTGCATAGTCGCAAAGTGGTTTTTCATCTTGTTCAGCTGTGGTTTGTAACACCCACATGTCGTTCTCTTGCTCTTTCTCTTTGTTTCCTTCTTCTTTGGAAAGTACTTTTTGGCTCTGACTCAATGAATTTTGTCTTAGAGTAATTCGCACTTTGCATAAACTAAATGAGCAACCTCCAGAGGTACCAAGACAAAAAGAAAATGTGTAATACACTAGAGTAAAGTAACGAATTAATTGTGAAACAAAGAAATTTTGACACAGTCCTCGACAATGACACCAAAAACTTGATAGGCAAAGTAATAAAATATCGTAATGCATGATTATGTCGTAAGTAATAAAATATCGATCCCACGAAGACTGGAGAATTCTTTTAATTATTTCAACTAATTTATACTTAACTCAATTAGGGATTAAAATTGAATTTAGAACAATTGATCAATTGAGTAGAATAATTATGAAAATAGTAAAAAGGATTGAAATCCAATTTAGGAAGAGATCCTAGGATAAAGGTTACTACCTTTACACTCGCAAATCCTTGTTTTGATCCTTCTCATGAACTTTAAGTTCTGAGGTTGAATTTCTCTTTGATATGTGTTATCCTCTCTCGAGCTTCGATATGTGTAATCAATTGAAGTCGAACCTACTCTCGTGGTAGGATTGTTAATCGAATCCTTTACTTGGATCTTTCTATCCAAACGCTTTGTAGCAATCCAAAGTGAATTCTAGAAACCCACGAGAATCTTAGGACTACTCTCGTGAATTAGGATTCTAGCTTGAATAACTAAATGGTTGGCTAGTTGAGTTCTCCTCTCGGTCCTTCCCCAATGTATCTAAGAGGTGTCATATTTTGGCTAGACAACTTAGACGAATAAACTTAAATCACAACACTCAATAAAATAGAAGTAAGGACAAATTCTCATTGAATGTAAAAGGGCATGACCTCAATCCTAGAACCAAAATGAACTACTCACTCATGATGGAGAAGAGAATACTCAATTCTAAATTAGAGAATTATAATGTAAAATGTGTTCAATACAAAGGGGAGAACCCTTATTTATCCTAATTACGAAAGATTAGGCTAAGCCTATCAAAGCAAATCCAAAAATCTAAAAAATAGGTATTGGTGGATACTAGTAAGGTAAAACAAACTATAGGGGGTGAATAGGTGTACTGGATAACTAATCCCGCTTTTCCGATTTATACGTAGAATACAAAGTTTTTGTAGTTAATCCGATAATAACAGCGTTAATCGATTAATAACAGTTGATTTAATCAATTATAGTTAGCTCTTTAGTTGATTACATTGATTGTTAATTATTTGAAAAACAACTTTTCTTGCGATGAAAATAGTGATAATTTTTTATCTTTACTGTCCTAAATTGATTATTGATTATTTACAGATTAACATCAATTAGCACTACTCATAGAATACAATTAAACACAGAAAGCAAGTAAAGACAAAATTGTAAAAGAGATAGGGAAAGAGAAAGGTGCTCAAGGATTTTATCCTAGTTTGTTTCCGGGTCCACTTGCAAATTACATCCTGTCCTCCCGTCTGGTTTGGGAGATTTTTCTTCACTACAGAAACTTTATGTTCTTCAAAAACACACTTCTAATACAAGCACAAGACGTTCCTTTCTTGGAACTATTAAGCCCTCACTTCGGTTTGACTACTAAGCTCGCCTACTAGGATACCACACCGTCCGCGACTCTAGCCCAAACCTAAGTATCGCTTGAATCAAGACCTCTTATCCTCGTTTAGACACTAACCTAATCGTGGCTAGGGTTTTCTCTATCTCTTTTTCAGGTGATACTAACACACAAAGAGACCACTCCTTGAATAATAAGATTTTGTTGAGTTATTATGCACACTTAATGTGTGAATATAACATTCATGTTTAGCCCTAAAACCTGATGCAGAATCCTCACAAACAGCCTAGAACTACTTCTGATGATATGCAATGGCTTTACAAAAGTATAACAATGATAGCACTTTTCAACAAGAAGGTTTTCCTGAAAGTGCGCATGTCAAGTTAGCACTTTGGAAATCTTTCTCACTGTGTTTAGTTTTGATGAGGACAACTTGTGATTATGAGAGCTTGAAGATCATCAACAAATCAACATGCTTAAGTCTCTAGATTGGTATTAGACTTAGACTAGTAATTAGTTTAGGTTGAGTCTAAGGCTTAGGTAAACTCAATACATGTCTCATATGCATAAAACTTTAAATCATTTTAAGTCTTGAGATATGTCATGTATAATATGTTAATGCATCATATAAATACATGTAATCTGTGCATCCTAGGCATAAACTTAGTGTTGAACATGTATAAATTAAGTGCATAACGTATTGGAGTTTTGCAATTTGAAAATACACTTGGAAATATGTTGTTAATCGATTAAGGCATGATTAAATCGATTAACATAAGTTTTTGAGAAGTTGTTGAAACTAAACTGAAAACTTGAAAAACAGAATCAGTTACGTTTTTAAAACACGTTAATCGATTAACCAAGGTCTTAATCGATTAACTTTGCTGCTGAAGTGATTCTTTATAAACTGCGTTTTCAGAACTGAAGCATTAACTTGCATGTTGCATTTTTTAGAGACTTAGAGCATATTTCGTGTTAATTGTTGCATATATATGACATTGTATTTGCGAGATTAGAAAAGAGAGAATTCTATGCTTTAGGATTGATAGACATTTCATGTTTAATTTCTCACTATTTCTCCTCACATGTTCATGCATTCATTGATGTTTTTGTAAAGATTTTTGCATTCTGTAAAAACTGTTTTCAACTAATACATTGTCATGTTATATGAGACTCTGTGTTAGAGTTTTAGAGTAAGATCTTAATTGTCTATTTTGAGCATCATAATTGCTTTAGATTACTCTATGTTTTTGTTGTAAAAAGTGTTGTAACTTTGGGAATCTCAAGGTGTCTTACCACCAACGAGATTGTGTTGTATCTTCATTAGCTTAGAGTTCTTGATAGAAAGAATAGGTTCTTGGCTGGGGCTACACCGCAAGAAAGGTTTTCTTGGGCGGTAGGAAGGGAGTCAAACCAAGGAATAAGGTTCTTTAGTTTCAAGTGAATATCTAAGTGTTGTAATTGGAAGAATTGCTTGTAAAACATTATTTCAATTATAGTGAAGAAAAATCTCCCAGATCAGCCGGGAGGCCTGGATGTAGTTTGCAAGTGGACACGCAAACGAACCAGGATAAAAACCTTGTTGCAGGCTTTTTCTTTCCCTCTCTCACTTTATTTCTTTAATCGATTACATTGTATAGTTGTTTAATTGTAATATTCTGTTTCTATACTATACAGTTGAAACTCTGATATATCTATTAGCTCTGTATATTGGCTTCGATCTCAGTTGATTGTCATGCAAGAAACTAAATCTGTTTGTGTAATATGAGCTATATTAATCAATTAAATTGCTTGCGTTAGCGATTATTCTTTGTCTGTTAATCGATTAATATGGGGTTATTTCAGCATTATTTGTTGTTCGTAAAAAGCGGAAACTCTGAACGCTACACCTATTCAACCCCTCATTCTAGGTGTATTTTAACCACTG
>NC_032015.1:15747520-15748018 GCF_001865875.1 Lupinus angustifolius | reverse complement strand
ATCTTTTTCTCTCTTTCTCTCTTTATTGCTTTAATCGGTTACTTTGTATAGTTGTGTTAATTGCTATATTCTGCTTCTATGCTATACTGGTGTAACTCTGATATTTTTGTAAGCTCTATATATTCGTTTCAATCTCGGTTAATTGTCATGCAGGAAACCGAATCTGTTTGTAATTTCTGAGTTGTTTTAATCGATTAAAGTGATTGCGTTAATCGATTATTTGTATTCTATTAATCAATTATATCTGGGGTTATTTCAGTATTATTTGTTGTTTTCGAAAAGCGGATACTCTGACTGCTTCACCTATTCAACCCCCTCCTTCTAGGTGTATTTTAGCCACTGATACCTAACAAGTGGTATCAGAGCTAGTACGAAGTGCTAGCTCAACCGCGTATTCATGATCCTAAGGGAAATAAAATGGGTTCTACAAACCCGTTTGGTGGTGATGGTTCATCCATTAACCGACCACCTATATTCAGTGGTGAAGGGTATGCCTAC
>NC_032015.1:15747146-15747420 GCF_001865875.1 Lupinus angustifolius | reverse complement strand
GATGTCACTACCTTATTTTCAAAATATTTTATTTCTAAAGAAGATGACATCTGGCTTTGGCATAGACGCATTGCACATATCCATGTAAAACATCTAGATAAATTATCATCAAACGAACTAGTTGAGGGGCTACCAAAACTAAATTTTAAAAGTAAATAAATTTGTGACACTTGTCAAAATTGTAAACAAACCAAAAACTCATTTAAAAAGAAAATTGTGATTTCCACTTCAAGGCCTTTGGAATTACTCCATATGGACTTGTTTGGACCATCAC
>NC_032015.1:15746482-15747046 GCF_001865875.1 Lupinus angustifolius | reverse complement strand
GATTTACTCATATTGTGAATCATTTAGTTGCTCTAGATAAATCTTTTGCCAGAGGAGATTTAACTAATAAAGTTTTACGTTGTCTTGACAGTAAATGGCAACCAAAAGTGAGTGCAATTGTGGAATCCAAAGACTTGGACTCTATGCCTTTAGCTACATTGTTTGGAAAGCTTCAACAGCACGAAATGGAATTGGGTCGTTTGACGATGCATGAAGATTCAGACCGGAAGAAGAAGAAGGGCATCACATTGAAGGCTATGACCTCCAAAACAAAAGAAGATAAAGATGATGATGAATTTGACTCCGATTTGGATGATGAAACAATGGGTCTCCTTGTTCGAAAATTCAGTAAATTCATAAAAAGAAAAGGAGGATTCAAAAAGTTTCAAAAGAAAGAAGCGAAGGAATCAACAAACAAAGGCAAGAACACCAAAGATCGCTTCACTTGCCACGAGTGCGGAAAAGTAGGACATATGCGATTTCAGTGTCCAACCTATCTGAAAAAGGTTGATTCAGAAAAGAGCACTCCCAGGGAATTCAAGTCTAAGAAAGCCTACATCGTAT
>NC_032015.1:15745838-15746382 GCF_001865875.1 Lupinus angustifolius | reverse complement strand
TTGGACCATCACAAATCATGAGTTTTGGTGGTAGCTACTATGCTCTAGTTATTGTTGATGATTTCTCCCGATTTACATGGACATTATTTTTATCCGCAAAAAGCGATGCGTTCAAATCCTTTAAAACTCTTGCTAAGCAAATCCAAAACCGACTTAACCTGAAAATAGTATATATACGCAGTGATCACGAGGGAAAATTTGAGAACTTTCAGTTCGACAAATTCTGCGATAAGCATGGCATTTTACATCAATTCTCTGCTCCTCGTACTCCACAACAAAATGGAGTTGTTGAGAGGAAAAATCGCGTGTTAGAAGAATTAGCGAGAACCATGCTTAATGAGAGTAATATCCCTAAATACTTCTGGGCAGATGCAGTGCATACTGCATGTTATGTTATAAATCGAGTACTTCTAAGTCCCAATATAAATAAAACTCCTTACGAACTTTTGAAAGACTGTAAACCAAACATATCCCATCTTCACGCTTTTGGATGCAAGTGTTTTATATTAAATAATGGAAAGCGGGCTTTAGGAAAATTTGATTC
>NC_032015.1:15745309-15745738 GCF_001865875.1 Lupinus angustifolius | reverse complement strand
TGTGTGGAAAACCAAGAAAGCTCACCCAATCGACAAAGTAATAGGTGACATATCTACGAGAGTGGTAACCCGTAGTTCCTTACGAAATTTTTGCAATTTTGTAGCTTTTGTATCTCAGATTGAGCCTAAGACTATTGATGAGACCATTGAGGATGTGCACTGGGGTATAGCTACGTAAGGAGAGCTAAACCAGTTCGAACGTAATAGTGTTTGGGACTTGGTCCCTAAACCTAAAGATCATCCCGTGATTGGTACATGATGGGTCTTCAGAAACAAACTTGATGAATCAGGCTTAATCATTCGAAATAAGGCACGCTTGGTGGCCAAAGGCTACAACTAGGAGGAAGGTATCAACTACGATGAAACCTATGCCCCTGTAGCCAGATTAGAGGCCATCAGGATGCTTCTTTCCTTTGCATCTATTATGAA
>NC_032015.1:15744307-15745209 GCF_001865875.1 Lupinus angustifolius | reverse complement strand
AGCAGCAACTTAAGGACTTTGGTCTTAAACTGGAAAAGGTCCCCATTAAATGCGATAATACAAGTGCCATAAACCTATCCAAGAATCCCGTTTTGCATTCTAGAACCAAGCATATAGAAATTAGACATCATTTCTTACGTGATCATGTACAAAAAGGTGACTGCGTTCTTGAATTTGTTGAAACCTCTAGACAGTTAGCAGATATTTTCACCAAGCCCCTTCCACGGGATACTTTCTATGTTCTAAGGAGAGAACTTGGAATTCTTAATGAACAATATCTTGATTAAAACTATTTAGATGTTTGCTTTATGTCTTGCCTCTATATGTTTATTTGTCTCTTGTTCTAAATGATATATGTTGTAGTGCAAAATTATACCTCATGATAACTTCTTTTCGTGATTAAACATGTGTCAATAAATCCGTTAAAATGCATGCATAAGCCCTAAAGAGTTGAAACCATTATGCTAGCTAAAAACCATTTTTTACCGTGTTTAATCGATTAAACACTTAGTGATAATCGATTACCTGTGCATCATTTTCTGGAAAATCAATTTTTACATGATTTTAATCGATTAACCATGCCCTTTAATCGATTAAAACCAGCAGTTTAAGTGCAAATAGCACCTCAGTTTCACGCTATTTTCAGCATTTTGTCCACCTCTTTTCACTTTTGAGTCTCTGAAATTGCAACTCAACTGAATTTGGATGAAGCATCAACTTAAGGACTTTGGTCTTAAAATGGAAAAGATCCCCATTAAATGCAATAATACAATTGCCATAAACCTATCCAAGAATCCCGTTTTGCATTCCAGAACCAAGCATATAGAAATTAGACATCATTTCTTACGTGATCATGTACAAAAAGGTGAATGCATTCTTGAATTTGTTGAAACCTCTAGACA
>NC_032015.1:15743245-15744207 GCF_001865875.1 Lupinus angustifolius | reverse complement strand
GCAAAAAGGTTCAAAACTCCTGCCAATCGTGGATGAAGACAGGAAGCTGGCTCATCATCCACTCGGGACCACGGTGACCCATTCTACTCGCTCATTTTGCAAGAAACCTATTTGGCAAAGTTCCAAGGACGCAAACCCACTTATGTAAGGTATGTCGACTTAACCTGGATGGCGGAACAAAATTTCAGTTTTCCGCTTGATATGGAGGCTCAGGGAGCCGTTAAATTTCTGGAATTAAAGGGACAAGTTTACCCTGCTCTAGTTAGGGAATTTTATGCAAATTTCAGATATCAGGATGGTAAATATTGGTCTATGATTTCTGGTAAACTGTTTGAGATTAGTGATGAACTGTTTCTCGGTTTCACGATTTTTTCGGCATTTTCTCCACCTCTTTTCACTTTTGAGTCTCTGAAATTGCAACTCAACTTATCCAAGTGCTCTAAGGTAGATAAACCTCACTCTAACCCTCTCAAACCATCTAGAAATCTCACATTATTACCCTCATTTCATCACATTCCCATTTTCCCCCAAATCAAACCCTAGGTTAGGTTTACCCAATCCTTCTATGCTCAGTCCAACATCAATTCGGGTTCTACAACTAAAATGGAGCAAGGTCGCGCAAAAAGGTTCAAAACTCCTGCCAACCGTGGACGAAGACAGGAAGCTGGCTCATCATCCACTCGGGACTGCGGTGACCAAAGCTGCTTCCCTACAGTATATTCATTTCGCGCATTATGGATTATTTGCATATCGATGTTTCTGACACCATCATTGTTGAGTATACTGATAAGGATCATCTGGTTGGTGAGAGTCTAATTCATAAAATGGGTATATACAAGTATGGTACTACTTGGCAATACCAGGAAGACTACACTACTATTGATCTGGAGCTGTCCAGTGATGATGATCAGGGTGGCATGGGTGATCAGAATGCTACAAATCAGGGGGAGCCCTCTAGGACA
>NC_032015.1:15742759-15743145 GCF_001865875.1 Lupinus angustifolius | reverse complement strand
ATAGTATAGAAGACTTTAGACCTAGGACATCTTACCCTTAGGTTTATTTCTTCGTTATTGCACTTTATGGACTCAGTTGTTGTCACTATTTCAAGACTTATTTGTGCCTTTTTTGTCTCTGCATGACATATTATGGTTTGTAATGGTTGCTGAATACTTTTACTCTTTAGTCTATGTTATTATTTTTGTGCTTAATTATCTCAAAATAGCTTACTTGGTTGTGTGAATGGTTCTTGATCATATGAGATGTTTATGGTGCATAATTTAAGCTAGTTATTGCACTACATTGCTTATCATGCTAATTGATATGGTAAATCTTGTATGTCATTCTCTTTACCTCTTAGTTATTTTATTGTCTAAACAAGCGCATTTGTTCAAGCCACCGA
>NC_032015.1:15727861-15742659 GCF_001865875.1 Lupinus angustifolius | reverse complement strand
GTATAGTTGTGTTAATTGCTATATTTTGCATCTATGCTATACTGGTGTAACTCCGATATTTTTGTAAGCTCTGTATATTCGTTTCAATCTCGGTTAATTGTCATGAAGGAAACCGAATCTATTTGTAATTTCTGAGCTGTTTTAATCGATTAAAGTGATTGCGTTAATCGATTATTTGTATTCTGGTAATCGATTAATCTGGGGTTATTTCAGCATTACTTGTTGTTTTCAAAAAGCGGATACTCTGACCGCTACACCTATTCAACCCCCCTTCTAGGTGCATTTTAGCCACTAATACCTAACATTTCCCTAATAGAGGTATAATGCATTACCGAACAACCTGAAACCAAACCAAATCATAAAAATTGGTTAAGCTTAGTTTTATTTTCTAACCCGATTTAATACGCTTTGACTCATGATTTTCAATTTATGTAAACTATTCAAATTAAATCAAACTATATAGACTTTTTATATTTATTACATAGTCCACTAGCCCAATCTTTATCTCACGTTTACAAATTACTCAATACTCATGTCATTACAATTTACAAGTCTCCTCCAACCAAAAAAAGAAACTACTAAATTTAGTTGAGGTAATTTATTTTAAAATAAATATTTTTAATTTTTCATTTATGTATGATGACATTAAATTGAGTATCATGAGTAGTTTTTAAAAATACGTTTTATCTGATTTTTTAAAAATAAATTATGATTTTCCAAGTGTTTTATTTTTTCAAGAAATTAAGCAAGTAAATCAAAAATTTGGTTTTTTATTAATTTTTCAACATTAATATTAATATTAATATTAATATTATATATATATATATATATATATATATAACTTCACGAGTATGCGTTTTAATTAATGAACAATCGGTTGAACCGTTATACGACTATACGAGTAACATGACTGGTATGATATTAATAACAATTCTCTTATTAAAGTTAGGATCAAAATAGTTAAGGAAGCTAATAATAATAAGAATAGTATTTACATAAATATAAATAATCCAATAATATTATGTAAAGCAGACCTTAGGGTATTGTGCAATGCAGCAAAAGCTAGCATAAGAAAGAAGAGGAAAGCTAAAATGTAGTTTTGGTCCTTTATTTTTTTATTTATAGTTGTGTGCTTTTGTTCCCTTACTTATTCCTGTGCATTTTTGATCCACCAAGTTTAATGATTGTGTGAAAATCATTATTTTATTATCTTTCTTTCCAATACCTACCGAAATTGCTTATGTGATAAATATTGTCCATCATAATATTACAAGTATAAATTTAAGTAACATCTATAATTATAAGGTACACTTTTGGTCCTTATTATTTTCGATTGTGCAAAATTTCTACACTTGTTTTATTTCTGTGCATTTTTTTATTTTCCTACTTTTATGACTGAAAAATTTACCATTTTATATGATAGCTGCTTACTTTTAAATTAAATAAATGTTGCTATCACATTAACATTACTTATTTTCACTTTATTTTTTCTATTTAAAGTGAGCAACTTCAAATTAAATTAAATTATTAAGTTAGTGTTAGGTGTGAAAATATTTAATTTATAGGAGTAATTCAACACCTTTTAATTTTAAAAGCTAGCTTTGTGCAATTATACTTAGTATTTTGGTAAAATATTGCACTAATTCTATAATCCGAATTTTCATGTCATTTCAGGGCCTAAAGTGTAAATGTGAGCAATGATTGGTGTCAAAAGGCCAAAAGTTAACTAAAGGTCGCATCAATTGACCTATTCCAAGCGCAAGAGTGGCACCAAGTGCATTCATGCTAATCGTGGATGATGCACCAACCACAACTTGGCTAGATGAAGGGTCGAGCCAAATGACGAGATGTGTTAAGCGCACCTCCCATATGCTCAACAAAACATTCAAATGAGATTATTAAAAGGGAGTCGAAAAGTACTTCGTAAGGGCCGAATTTGTTCACACATACTATTTTTTGTATAATTTAGAAGTTTGTATTTCTCTTAGCTTCTAGGCTAGTGTAGGCTGGAAAAAAGATGTAAAGGTGAGGAAGAATAATTAGAAGAGTAAATGTAAGCTCATGGAGGAGGTATCACTTCTATTTTAGGTTGTAAATTTATCTTTTATCTTTGATAGGATTGAATGTAATACTCATTTGATGTATACACTTGGATTCAATTTATGATATTCTGATATTTATGAGTTGGTTATGTTATGCTTAAAACTTCTTTGGAGAGTGATGACCTCGTTTATATGATTTCTGGATGTACGAATTCATGAAGAAATTATAGTTATAATAGCCTAAAATTGGAATTCCTCTTATTAGTATAATTCTAGACAGGGATTTATGCTAATAGGTCACATATGTGTCTGTGTTAGTATGGCTGCTAGCCATAAGTTCATATGACTGTTAAATAACTCTCAAACTTGTTAAACAAATAGACTACTAGACATAGAACTATGCTTAATAGTTCATATACCTTAACATTGTTACTTTAGTTACTAAATATATAACAAATTTAATAAGCTATTAATGATTGAGACATTGACAGTTACTAATTTTGAAGTGTTGCACTTTGTTAATTGCCTTACTTCAATCTACCTTCAATGTCAAGCAACAATGGCTTCTTCTTCTTACTCTTTCTCTATCATATTGGGATTTTTATTTGCCAAAGCCTAATTCTTTTATTCTTCATGTATTTTCCTTTTGGCGGGCCTAAGTATTTTTGCAAGGGCATTGCTTATGTTTTAGTTAGGAACTGTTAGGACCTTTCCCTATATATAAAAGGTTAGTTTCATTTCCTTTCCCTCAACAAAATGGAATAGTTGAAAGAAACATCAACATATTCTTAACATTGCAAGAGCCTTATTTTTCCAATCCCATTTACACCTCAAGCTTTGACCAACATGTTGTCCATCTCCTTAATAGACTACTACCCTTATCTTGAAACAAAAAAGCTCGTGCCAATGTTTATACAACACCTTTCCTTCTCTAAACAACCTTATAGTTTTTGGTTGCTTGACCTATGCCACTATACTCCAATCACACATAACCAGCTTTCAACCTAGAGCCATCAAAGCAACCTTCCTTGGCTTTCAACAAGTTACTAAAGGCTACATCATTTACAACCTTCAAACTCATTCAATCTTTATTTCCATAATCACAATTTTTTATGAAGGCCGACTCCATTTCCTAGACTTTCTTGATAGTGAACCATCATCTGTCTGCAAAACCAAACCCAATTACTAACCCATCCCTGACTAAACTGATAACACACACACATTCTTCCGTCAACAACCCACCTATGATCCACCCATAATTTCCCCAACTCCAACCATTCTTACTAGACAATCAACTAGGATCAGAAAACCACCCTCACATCTACAAGACTATCATTGCAATCATGTTCACTCTCACTTCAACAAAACTACATCTTCATAAGTTATTCTCTATCCCATATCTTCCTTTCTCAACTATGTTAATTACTCAAAACCCTACAGAAACTTCTGCCTGGATGTTACCACTCACAAAGAACCATCCTCTTACAAGCAAGCCTCTACACTTCAATGTTGGCATGATGCAATGCAGAAGGAATTATAAGCTCTCAACCTCAACAAAACCTGATCATTGGTTCCTCTATCACCTGATAAATCTTCCATATGCTTTAAATGGGTATATAAGACTAAATATCATGCAAATGACACTCTAAAAAGACACAAAGCCATATTAGTTGCTAAAGGGTTCAATCAAATTGATGGAGTAGATTACTTTGACACTTTTTCACCTATTGTGAAGATTACAACCATCATAGCCATTCTTGTATTTGCAGCAACAAGTTCATGGTTCTTGGAAAAATTGGACATCCACAATGCATTCTAACATGGTGACCTCCATGAAGAAGTCTACATGCTGCCACCCCTTAGACTCTTACCTCCCAATTCTCCCCTAGTTTGAAAACTTCACAAGTCTATCTATGGACTGAAACAAACTAGTAGAGAATGACACACAACCCTCTCTGCCAAACTTCTGTCTCTAGGCTTCAATCACACTTCTATTGATCAGGCTCTCTTCACCAAACATTCTACCACATCATTCTCAATTATCTTGGTGTGTGTGGATGACCTTGTTGTCAGTGGAAACAATATCTTTGAGATTAATCATGTTAAACATATCCTTGACATCACCTACAAGATTAAAGACCTTGAAATTTTTTGAGCCTTGAAATTGCTAGGTCTTCAACTAGAATTCATCTCAACCAAAGAAAACACACCTTATCATTGCTTAAAGATTCAAGAACTTTAGCCTCCAAACCTGCCAAAACTCCTTATGTACCCCGCCATCAAACTCCAACTAACTCAAGGCTCTCCTTTTCTACACCCTTCTTCCTACAAGAGACTGGTTGGTAGACTCATCTACCTCACAATTGCCAGACAATGTATTTTGTATGCAGTGCAACAAGTTAGCCTATTCATGTTTCAACCTCATACTACTCACTACCAAGTTGCCTCAAGGGTTCTTCACTACCTCAAAGCCACACCTACCTAAGGCTTATTCTTCTCCTCCAACTCTACCTCCAAGATCTTTGCATTTGCTAACTCTAAATGGGCTTGTTGCATGGACACACGCAAATCCATTACTGGTTTTTGTGTTTTCCTTGGAAATTCCATAATTTCATGGAAAACAAAAATAAAATACAATCAATCGTTCTTCATCAGAAGCTGAATACAGAGCTGTGGGTAGCCTTGCATGTGAAATTCAATGGCTTTGATACCTCTTCCATGACCTCCACATCCCTCTGAATCTTCCAATTTCTGTCTATTGTGATAACAGATCTATCATCTACCAAGCCCATAATCCAGTCTTCCATGAAGGCACCAAGCACATTGAAATTGATTGTTACGTTGGTCGTGAAAAGATCCAGAAAGGCATCGCCCATCTTCTTTCCATTTCTTCAACTGGTCAACTTGTAGATGCCTTCACTAAGCCTTTTTCATCGAAATCCTTTCAGGCCTTCATTTCCAAGTTGGGTCTGTGAAACTTGCATCGTCCAACTTAAGGGGACGTGTTAATTTCCTTACTTCAATCTACCTTCAATGTCGAGCACCAATGACTTCTTCTTCTTCTTACTCTTTCTCTGCCGTATTGGGCTTCTTATTTGCCAAAGCCTACTTTTTTTATTCTTCATTTATTTTCCTTTTGTTGGGCCTAAGTATTTTTACTAGCCCATTGCTTCGGTTTTAGTTAGGAGCCATTAGGACCTTTCCCTATATAAAGGGTTAGTTTGTTCTATTATTACTTACTTTCTTTTTGTAGTTATTGAGGGATTTCTTCTCATTTTACTTATTCTTCACTTTTTTTTCCTGTATTATTAACTTGCATATTGAATGCAAGATTTAATGCAAATAGTTTCTTTGTTAGATTGGTTAGCGACTGTAATTCTTGATAATCGATTATACAAAATACATAATCGATTATGCTGATTGAAAATATTTTTCTTGATGTAAGGTCAATTACCTATATGATATGAACATGCTATACATAATTTTTCAAATATAATACCTTTAATGCATAAGACTATTTATGTGAATGCATGAGTCTACTTATCATGTTATATCTAGATTTGATGTCTCAATTTTAATCTTGTTTATATTAAAGCTCTTGTGAAACTCCATCTACATTTACTTAACCTAGACTCAATCTAAGGCAATCATCTTAAGACTTCTAATAAAAAGTAAAACTTACAATATCCTAAGTCTATAGATGTAACTCTTGAGTCTTCGGCTCGTTGTTTGTTGTATGATCTTCAAGCTTACTTGTATAGAGTTTTATTGCATAACCTATTAAATTAACTAAAACGTTATCATTTAGTATCATTGGGGTCACTTGATGTGTAGGAATGATTGCTAAACTATTTTTTGTGTTTGAGCTTAACATATATGTATAATGAACAGTAAAGTTCGATCCCAACATCAAAATTCCAACAATTTATCTAATAATTAATTTTTTTAAATTAAGTAAAAAAACATTCAAAGAATCCTCCAGAATCAACTTAGAATAACAATTATTTATTGAAAGAATAGTTTTCAATAAATCCTTGTGGATTTGGCAACATCTTTTATACTTATTTGTCAAACTCGTTTTATTCTTTATGGCTAATTTTCTAGTCGACAGTTAAAGGGCGGTTAAAGGGCATAAAATTGCGGTTAAAGGGCATTATTGAAATTCAATAATATTGATGTTCAATATAATGAACTTATTCAATTTTAATGCGCGTGCTCTAGTTATTAATTCATATTGTGGCTTATAATAGAGCACACTAGTCTAATGATTATATATGTTGTTGAATTATGAATTTTGCACTTGACCCAATGCGAATCATCTCACTCAACAACCTAAATAATATCTTTCATTGCTTATTTTTTTTATTAAGAAACTGAGAGCACACTAGTCTAATGATTATATATGTTGTTGAATTATGAATTTTGCACTTGACCCAATGCGAATCATCTCACTCAACAACCTAAATAATATCTTTCATTGCTTATTTTTTTATTAAGAAATTGAGTGGAACAGTATAACTCCATAACAATATCAAGCTTCATGACCAACAAAACATTAGTCTAATAGTATAAGGTCTCATTAGATTTTTAATGTCTAAGGTTCGATTTCGGGGAGCAACACTTGTTGAAGAACACAGTCACGAATCACAAAAGGGAATAATTGCTTACCCAAAAAGGTGAAAGGATACCCTTAGTAGTTCAAAAAAATGTCAAGCTTCATCCCTGCCGGATTAACATAAAGTCAAACTTCATCTAATATCATTTGTATCTCTTTATTTTAGTGTTATAAAACTCGACTCGGACTAGCTGGTCCGACCAGTTCAACCGTGAAAAATCTAACCAGTTTTGCATCATAATCAAATTGACTCGGTTTAACTCAGTCGATTTAAGTCTAAAATCAGCGACTCGGATGGTCGAATTGGTTGGACTGTCAGAGTCAATCAAAATACATATTTTTTTAAAAACAACCAAAACAATGTCATTTTGAGATGGAAAAAACTTTTAACTAATTTGTAATTATATTTGTCATTTGTTAACTTATATTATAGAAAAACTTTCGTTGTTTAATTAAATTTTAAACTTATTAGCACTTTTGTAGCAATTAATACATAATTTATACTTACACTTTGATGACATTTTCAACTTGTTAGTGTAAGTTCAAGATGCCCACTAAGAGGGTGTGAATTAGTTGTTGGAGAATACGACTGATTTTTTTGCTAAAATATCAAAGTGTAAGTGTAGCAGATTGTTTATGCAGAATTCTACCAAGTAAATCAAAAAGTAAATGATAAGAATGAGTTGAAGAATTGTATACATAGAATTTTTATACTGGTTCACCTTCTTGTCTACCGAATTTTACATCCAGTACTCTTGCCACACAAGGGATTTTTCCACTAGATAATTTGAGTTGCATTTACAATTTCTATCCTCAATATATTTGTACCTTACACACTCACAACTTATCTACCCTTGAAAATTCCATTTCCAAGTGAACTCTTTACCCCTTCTTAACACACCCTTGTGTCAAAAAGTTTACAACAAGATGAAGAAAGTAACAATGACTTTAGATTGCCTTTAGAAGTTTTGAACAAATCTATAACTTGCAATCCTTGATTTTACAATATAAATACTTAGTAAAAATGCTCTTAATATTTTGAAAGTTTAGAACAATTTGAACTTTAGCAAGCAACTTCAGAAAATATGAAAGTTTAGAAACAAAGTTGCTTAAGAAAAATGTGCAGAAAAATTATTCACTAAGTGTTTGAAGATACCATAAGCAAGCAATTTGGTTGAAGAGGTCGAGATACCATACCTAACCTTTAGAATCTCCTCGGGCTAGTTGATCAATATGTTTTCTGTGATAGCAAATATAAACTTTAGGTTGTTGATTGTTGGTTGGGCATGGTTTGTGTTTCTTTGAACAAGTATATATGCCACAATATAATGCAGAAGTCGGTTTTCAATCGATTGTGATCCAGCCTTAGTTAACTCACCTTGCCCATACAAGTGTGATCCCTTAAGACAAGATTTATACATTTAAGTTGCATTAAATGAGTTCCATAACTATTTGAGAAGTCTCGTAGGCCGAAACCGTCACTAGACAGCCCACCCACATATAGAAATAAGGTCTCATTCAACTCAAACAATTTTCCCAAAACAATATACGAATAACTATCATCTTTGTATCTAAAATTAGCATAGAATTCCCTAACTAGAGCAGGATATACCTTTCTGTTAAGCTCAAGAAATTGGTTTACACCCTGAATTTTCAACCTGTGAGGAAACTCGAAGCCTTGTTCAACCATCCAAGCCATATCCGCATAGCGGATGTATGCTGGCTTCCTTCCTTAGAATTTTGCTAAGCGAGTTTCTTGTAAAATTAGTGAGTAGTAGGGGTCACCTCAATCCCTACTATCAACATGATCATATGTAGAGCTAGATTTAGTTCTTCTTGAATGATTAGTCGTTGTTTTGATTATTTTCTGCTTACCATCTGTCGTTTTCTGCTTACCATCTACCATTTTCTGATTACGTAATCGAATTTAGGGTGATTCTGGGCTAGGGTTTGAGATTGGGGAAAATGCTAGGTTTTCATATTTCTTATGAATAGCGGGCTAATTGATGACTAACTAGGATTGGTAGGACTTCATTTGGATTCCTATTTAATTAGGATAGATCGATTTTACCAATTGATAGAAAAGGGGTAGGAATTTGTGATTTAGGGTTTGAAACAAACTTTCCCAAATGCATTCTGAAACTGTTATACCTTACTGTTGTTAATCAATTAATTCACCTGTTAATCGATTAAGACCTATTAAATTTTTAAGCAGTTGAGCCTAGTTAATCGATTAAAGGATGAATTAATCTATTGAAGATAGAGATTTTCATAAAGCTTAATCTACTAGAACTCAATTTAATCGATTATAACACATGGTAATCGATTAACATTACTTAAATTTTAGAATTGAGTATGTTTTTGAGATTGGCAAGGTATGCTAAGACACTTAACCTAAGAATCTATTCTAGACAGAATTAATCACATTTAGCAAATAAATATTTAGTCATGAACACAATTTTTAAGCACAAAGGAAACATACATTCAACATATATCATATAGATAAGCATAATGATCATGCAAAGGCACACAATACCATTAACGAAACTAGTTAAGATATTGTTCATTAAGAATTCCAAGTTCTCTTCTAAGAACAAAGAATGAATCCCGTAGAAGGGGCTTGGTGAAAATAGCCGCTAGTTGTTTAGTGGTTTCAACAAATTCAAGCACACAATCACCTTTTAGAACATGATCACGCAAAAAGTGATATCTTATTTCTATATGCTTGATTCTAGAATGCAAGACAGGATTCTTGAATAAGTTTATGACACTTGTATTGTCGAATTTAATCGCTATCTTTTCTAACTTATGACCAAAATCCACAAGTAGGTGTTTCAGCCATAGAATCTGAGCGCAACATACACCAGCTTGCCTTTGTTGTTTCATGACACTGAGGAGCTGCCTTATAGGTGGCAAGTTCCACTAGTGCTTTTCTGATCCAATTAACACCCAGCGAAATCAAAATCGGAATATCCTACCAAGGATAGAGAGGCATCCCTAAGATATCATAATTTCATATTAAGGGTTCCTTTAAATATCTCATGATTCGTTTAACATAACTAAAGTGCAACTTTGTAGGCATAGATTAATATCTCACACACATACAAAAGCTAAATATAATATCAGGGTAACTCGCAGTTAAATCCAATAAAGAGCCTATCATGTCGCGATATTTAGTTACCTCTACCACTTTTCCTTTTTCATTTTTGTCCAAGTAGCATGAGGACATGATGATCCTCATTGACTTCATGATCATCCTAAGCCTCTTTGTCCTTTTCCAAGTCCTTAGTATATGCTTCTTCCAAATTACCTGCAACATCATCAGACAAAACCTTTCTTTTCTCTTCTGGAGAAGATTCGTCAAAATGCACATGGATCGACAATTCTACAATCATGGTATATTAGTTAAAAAACCTAAATGTCTTACATAATTTACTTTATCCTCGAGTGACAAATCATGACTCTTTGATTGATCACTCATCATATGCCTCGAACATCTAATATTCAAAGATGAATTTTGTCCTTATGTCCAAAGGCATACCTGCAAAACATTTTACTTGGTTTGTTTGGGTACCCAAGTTATATTGGGTCCCTTCTTTTTAGTAGTTGAAGTATCTAGATCTTTCATCACCCATACATATTTGCCACTTGGCACACCATATTTTCTAATATAGCAAGACATAGATATATGACCATATGTACCATAATAAAAACAAGTAGGCATGTTATGATTAAATCTAGTATGTATGTGTGCTACTTGTTTCCAATATGGTTTTCTTCTATTCTTAGGTTTATAGCCTAGACCTCTATGATTACCTACGTTTCTAGTTGCAGCAAGTAAATTATTTAGATTTTGAATACTATAAGTGAACTTCGCCAATTTATCTTTCAAGTCATAAATCTCAACATTCAAAACATCGCATTAGTCACATATAAGAGTCTCAATTAATTTAGTAGAGCAAGTACATAAGGAACCAGAGTAGATTAAATCAAGAGTTTCATTTTTCAATTTTAGTTCATCTAACTCTTTTTGCATTTTAGTGATTTGTTGTTCATGCAATAGGATTACCCATTTTCTATCTATGCTAATCCTAACAAGCTTTTTCAATTCCTCGTGTAATTCAACAAATGCATTATACAAATTTTCAGCCTAATGTATGCTTTTTTTAAGATGTATGCTCTTTTTAATTTGAAGTCTTGAGGATTGCTCTTCTCAAATTCAACCTTTTTGAGGTAGGTCGGACATTGTAGCCTCATATGTCTAGCCTTCCCGCATTCATGGCAAGTGAACTGCTCCTTTGGGTTCTTGCCTTTCTTGGTTGAGTCTCGCGCTTCTTTCTTCTGAAACCTCTTGAACCCTCTTCTTTTCTTCAAGAGTTTACCAAATTTTTATACTAGGAGATTCATGGTTTCCTTATCCAAATCAGAGTCAAAATCGTTTCTCTTCTTGATCTTGTGAAATGGTTGCCTTGAGAGATGCCTTTCTCCTTCCTATATGAATCCTCATTCATCGTCAAGCGCCCTAACTCCATCTCGTGTTCCTGGAGTTTTCCAAACAATGTTGCTAAAGCCATGGAATCTAAGTCTTTCGAATCCATGATTGCGGTTACTTTCAGTTGTCATTTCATGCCAAGACAACGCAAAACTTTGTTAGTTAGTTATCCTTTAGAAAAAGATTTAACAAGGACAACTAAATAGTTAACAATGTGAGTAAATCACTTTTGCGTTTCACTAATAGATTCATTTGATAACAGGGGAAATAACTCATACTCATGTGTTAGCGCATTTAGCCTAGCGTACTTAACCTCGCTCATGCCTTCATGGGTCACTTGTAAAGTGTCCCACATTTCTTTCGCATTTTAGCTTGGAGGTTATGCTGAACCTTTCTACGTTAATCATTGGTCCAAAGACTTTTCGGTTTTTCTTTGGGGTCATCATCCACCAAGTGGAGTGGAACGAAAGGACAATTGACCATGGATTCCCAAATTTCCGTGTGAATCGCCTCAATGAAGACCTTCATGCACACTTTGCAATAGACATACCCCTTACGACTGAATATCGGAGGACGGTTGATGGATGCGTCATCACCGCCAAAAGGGTTTGTGGAGCCATCATATTATCCTCTAGGATCAAATGAATACGCGGTCAAGCTAGCATTTTTGTACTAGCTTTGATACCACTTGTTGGGTATCAGCAAGTCAGAATACACCTAGAAGGGGGGTTGAATAGGTGTCGCGAATCACTTACTCCGCTTTTCCTATATTTTGCGTAAAACAGAAAGTTGTTGCACTTAATCAATTAAGCTTGGTATTAATTGATTAATCGGTGCTGGACTTAATCGATTACTCGTGTGGATAATCAATTATCTTGTGTTCTTGTAGAACCTTTATTTTGTTGTTTTCTTGCAACGCAAGTCACCAATTACCAATCCTTATACACTTAATTAATTTCGTAGATAACAGAATGATGCTTATACATATTATAACATGTACCACAAAATCAATCAAATAACAAGAATATAATAAGCAAAAGTTAATGAGATAGGGTAATAAAATTGTGCAAGAGTAAATTTTTATCCTAGTTCCTTTACGGTCCACTGCAAACTACATTCAGGCCTCCCCTTCTGATCTCGAGAGGTTTTTCTTCTTCACTATTGAAAAATGTTTGATACACACAAACTTCCAATATACAACAAACTAAGATGCTAGTTTCTAAGACACTACAAGCTTGAAAACCTCGGTTTGACCTCTTTATCTCGCTTACTAAGATCACCTACCTTTTCGTGATTAGGCCCCAGCCAGGCAACGCTTGCACCAAGACCTCCTAGTCTTTGTGAAGAATAACAAGATCTCTTTTTGAAGTGAAGTTACTCACCAAGAGATCACTTTCCTCGACCAATATAGATTTTGAGTTTTCTTGAGTACTTAATACTCGAATATAAAAATGTAAACTCAACTCTAAAACTCTAAGCAGAATACTCACAAGAACCTATTCTATATGAGAAAATTATACAAAGGTTTTCACAAAATAGATTTCAAAATTGTCAGAAAAAACAAAATTTTCTTACTTTCACTTTACAATTTATCAAGAAAAACAAGAATGAATGTTAGGCATGAAAAGCCCTAGAGATGCATGCTACAACTTCAAATTATAAGCCCTATTCGGCATGCCCTTATTCTCTAAACTTTTCTAATGAATGTTATATAGTGCTATTAATCGATTAATCATCGACTCAACCGATTAATGGACTGTTAAAAGTTAGTTTTCTATTATGTCTTAATCGATTATACAGTTTCTTAATCAATTAACACACCATCGGCATCATATTGGTTAGCTACTATAGTTCTTGAAAATCGATTACACATAATACTTAATCGATTATGCTGATTGAATATATTTTTCTTGATGTAAGGTAAACTACCTATATGATATGAACATACTATACATAGTTTTTCAAATATAATACCTTTAATGCACAAGACTATGTATCTGAATGCATGAGCCTACTTATCATATTATATTTAGATGTGATATCTCAATTTTAATCTTGTTTATATTAAAGCTCTTGTGAGACTCCACCTAGGTTTACCTAACCTAGACACGATCTAAGGCAATCATCTTAAGACTTCTAAGAAAAAGTAAAGCTTACAATATCCTAAGTCTATATATGTAACTCTTGAGTCTTCGGCTCGTTGTTTGTTGTACGATCTTCAAGCTTACTTGTATGTATGTTGTCTTCATCAAAACTTAGGTTATCATCAAATGTAGAAGTCTTGGCTATTTGCGATTTCAGCTACTAGACATATATTTATGTTTTATTTGTCATAATTCTTCATCTTGTGTGTAAATTTATTAGATATAGAGTTTTATTGCATAAGCTACTAAATTAACTTAAACATTATCATTTAGTATCATTGAGGTCCCTTAATGTGTAGGAATCATTGCAAAACTATTTTGTGTGTTTCAGCTTAATATATATGTATAATGAACAGTAAAGTTCGATCCCAAAATCTAAATTTCAACAATTTATCTAATAATTAAATTTTATTTAGTTAAGTAAAAACCAATCAAAGAATCCTCGGAAAATCAACTTAGAATATCAATTATTTATTGAAAGACTAGTTTTCAATAAATCCTTATGGATTTGGCAACATCTTATATACTTGTTTGTCACACTCGTTTTATTCTTTATAGCTAATTTTCCGGTCGACAGTTATTAATTCTAAAATTTTTAGATTAGTTTTATTGTCCAAAATTAGTTACAATTGCTATTTTGGCTTTATCTTAACTCAATGACAGATGCAGCAGAACATTGCGGTTAAAGGACATTATTGAAATTCAATAATATTGGTGTTCAATATAATGAACTTATTCAATTTTAATGCGCGTGCTCTAGTTATTGTGGCTTATAATAGAGCACACTAGTCCTATGATTATATATATGCTGTTGGCTTATGAATTATGCACTTGACCCAATGCAAATCATCTCACTCAACAACCTATATAATATATTTTATTGCTTATTTTTTTATTAAGAAACTGAATGGAACAGTAACTCCATAACAATATCAAGCTTCATGAGGAACAAGACGTTGGTCTAGTGGTATAAGGTCTCATTAGATCTCCAATATCGAGGGTTCGATTCTTGGGAGCAAGACTCGTTGAAAGAGTGTAGTCACGAATCACCAAAGGAAGTAGTTTGTTACCCAAAAAGGTGGAAATATACCCTTAGTAGTACCAAAAATGTTAAGCTTCATCCATACCGAAATAATATAAAGTCAAACTTCATCTAATATCATTTGTATCTATTTATTTCAGTGTTATAAAACTCGGCCCGGTTTTGCATCATAATCAAATTGACTCGGTTTGACTCAGTCGATTTAAGTCTAAAATCGGCGACTCTGATGGTCGGACTGGTTGGATCGTCAAAGTCAATCAAAATAAATATTTTTAAAACTACCAAAACAATATCATTTTGAGATGAAAAAAACTTTTAACTTATTTGTGATTATATTTGTCAATTGTTAATTTATATTATACAAAAACTTTCGTTGTTTAATTAAATTTTAAATTTATAAGCATTTTTATGGCAATTAATGCAAAATATATATGTTGTTTTATGATGTTTTCAACTTCTTAGT
>NC_032015.1:15724793-15727761 GCF_001865875.1 Lupinus angustifolius | reverse complement strand
GAATTAGTTGTTGGGAGAATTACTATAATTTGAGTTCCAATTATAATTTCTCTCCCGATACTGTCGTACCTTATACACTCACAATTTATCTACCCTTGAAAATGTTCTGTCCAAGGTTGTAATCGATTAATACGTTGAATTAATTGGTTACATCAGTCAATTTTGCTTTGTAACTCACTTCAACATTTTTGACTTATGTCAACGGCTGAAAACCGTGGCCAAAAGTCCGTTCTCGTTGCCAAAGACAACGGTTTTTTAACTGTGGTATTCTGAGGCGTTGCCTTTTGTTTAGGCCAAGGTTTTTTGACTTTTGGCAACACCTTTTTAAAACCGTTGTCTAATATTTAAATAGATAACGGTTTATGTGCAATGTCAAAGGCAACGGTTAAAAACCATGTTGTAAAAGGAAAGTACAAAACCGTGGTCATTGTGTTTATAGGCAACGGTTTTAAAACTGTTGCCACATTGTATAAAGACATTACTTTGAAAATCGTTGTCATTGGCTACATAGGCAAGAAAACCATTGTCTTTAGTCCTGTATCTATTTTGGAAATAGATAATTGATCCATTTGCTACACCATATATACAATCTTTAACTACTCTAATGGATATTCATAACATTAATTAATTTAAAACATGAGTATTTGTTACTTTATATTTGGTGAACCAAAATACAGACTTCTGTTCTTGAAAGTGGCAAGCATCATCCACAAACCACTACACTACTAGTCATATCATATATAGTTATATCCATTACTGTTTAACAAAATATAATCATAATCCAAAATAGGAAATCTTGATTCATTCACATCTATACTGTATGCGGCAAATTGTCTTCCAAATGATTTTGCTGCAAATAGAGAAGTTATAATATTGTTAGCTTATATATGAATGAACATCAAGTTTTTCCAAAAATAAATATGCTAAAGTAGAGTTTGATATTTATTATATAATTAGAGTTTAGTCTTAACCATGTTACAACCATGATGATAGAAATAAATAAGAAATTACCTTATCATTATTTGGAACATGTGTCGATGTAGAAGTACCCGGTGTTGATAACATTGTTGCTAATGCCTCCACATCTACTCCTGAGTTGTTTTGATTTATGACATTCCTTAGCAAAATTTGAATTTTTTGTTTCATTGATGACATTTCTTGCTTATGTTTTGCCTTCATTTCCTCAACTTTATCCTTTAACAATTTCAATTCATCAACATGTTTTTTCTCAATTTTTACTATTTCTTCTGTTCTTTTCAAAAGGGTGGGTGTCGTAACTCTTCCATGACACCGAACTCTTCCAGGCTTTTCTTTCCCAAACACACTCTGAAAAGCTTCATCAGGTTGTTGACTAGAATTTTCAATTAAATCTTTAAGTTGTGCCTGACATTTTTAGAAGCAATCGAGTTAGCATAAAACTATATTTTTGTTCTACAATCGAGTTGTGCCTAACTCATAGCTAACTCCAACACACTAATCTTTTATTGACCATGTTTATTAAAATCTAGTCATAAGCTAGAACTTACTATACTAGCAAAGAATCTTACCATTGCATTAGTTGTTTCTTGGTCCAATGGCTCTCCTTTCTTGCTTTGTCTAGTTTCACAAAACATTTCAGCTTGGTTGGGCATCACTTTATTCTCCTTAGTTGCACGCTGCAATTTGAAAAAATAAAATATTTAAGTACAACAACTACACCAATTAATATAAATAATTACGTTTATAATTAAAATACCATACCAATCTTTCCCTTATGACACCGAAGTTCACAAGTCCCGTTCGGTGTCTCCATTTCTGCTGAGCTTTATTTTTCGAATTTTGTTCACTCATTTCCTATATACAATAATACCAAAGTCGATTCCAATCATTCAAATCATACAGCAGTTTAGTCTTCTAGACAAATCATGGGGTGCCCTTGGCACGCATGACGCAACTATTTTGTGTCAATTTCAATTACAACTATTTTGTGACAACCTCAAACACTATCATGTACTACAAGGATTTCAACAACTGTATTCCTAGTCCTAATGCATAATATGGAACATACAAACAGACCAAGTAAAAGTAGTTAATTCACTACTATGCTACGGTATTATACTAATGTCACTCTTAAATAAGGTTACTCAAGTTAATTTGTAGTTTGTTGGTTGTAATAGTCTAATTTCACTCAACTATTTGTGCAATGTATGACAATTTAACATCAACTAAAGTTTAATAATCTTACTTGAATATTTCCAAGACTCCAATATCTTATCAATTCCTTAAAGTGTGATTCTGGAATGTCTTTGGGACGATTATTCAGGCGCTCATATGTGGTTTTATACTTGCTAAAATGTTCTTCCTTGATGGCGCATTTGTGTCGCCTCCAAGCATCATTTAGAATAGCGAATACAGCTTTTTTTCCTACATCTGGAATGATGTATTTTTGCTACAATGAAAAGAAGCATAATTATAAAGATCTAAACGCACATGCAGGAACACAAATTAAAAAGCACAACTTCTAAACTAATACCTTGACATAAGCCCATATGAGATCTTTGTCTAGTACAACCTTCCAGTTAGTGTAAACAAGGGAACAAAAATCTGAACTCCTAGCCACTGTTCCCAAGAAATTGTTGAATTGAACAACAGTTCTTTTATCTGGTCCAATTGGCACTCCATATTCATTGAAAATGATTTCCATTCTATCTTCTAGTGATTGTGCATGAGCTTCCAAGCATTTTGTTTTCCCTCGCTTTCTTTTTTATGCTTCCCCTAATTGACATATTTATAAATAAATGATATAAAATTGTAAATTGAAAAAAAAAATGGAAACACCAAAAAGTTACAAAAAACACTAATGTTACCTTGCTCTGTACTATTATTTGATTCATCAACTTGCTCATTTTGATGGTTGATATCCTCACCAACTTCATATATCTCATCATTTTCTTCCCGATCTTCACCTTCTTGCACACCTTCTTCTTGC
>NC_032015.1:15706689-15724693 GCF_001865875.1 Lupinus angustifolius | reverse complement strand
TATCCTCATCCTATCCTTATCCTCATCCNATTTCTATCTGAATTAAGAGGATCTTGAATGTAAAAGCATTGCTTGACTTGAGAAGCCAACACAATGGGGTCATTTTGTAGCATCTTTTATTGAAGTAAACACATATTAACCCATACTTATCTTCTTCAATTTCAAAGCAATTACACCTAAAGAGCACAAATTTGAAACTGCCATAGTAGTCTAACTCAAGGATTTCAGTAATTGATCCATAATAAATTAATGGCTTTATTGTCGGATTTCCATCTTTAGTACTGGCAAAGCTTTGAGTTATTGAAATGAGTGTCACACCACTATTTTGTGTTTTGCGTTTGGGATCACATTGTTTGGTATGAAATTGGTAACCATTAATGACATAGCCAAAAAAGCGTCTTGCAACAATATTTGGTCCTCTTGAAATCTCCTGAAGCTCGATAGATACATCATCCTTCAAAGCACATACTTTGAACCATTCAATGAAATCTTCACCCTGACTCTTTGCTTTGCTAAAAGCGTCTTGCAACAATATTTGGTCCTCTTGAAAGCTCCTGAAGCTCGATAGATACATCATCCTTCAAAGCACGTACTTTGAACCATTCAATGAAATCTTCACCCTGACTCTTTGCTTTGCTCCACCTCTTTCTTTTATTGATTTTTGTGATGTCATCTTCATGTTCTCTAAAACATAAATAACAGTGTTATAATAAATTTTGAACAACTTGTAGACTATTAAAATAGGCTAGAATTAGACTTATTTACCTAATGAGTTGTTCAACTTCATCGCAGTTAAACAAGATGTATCGGTGGGCTTGGCTTCTTGTCTTCAAATCTAAAGAAATTATTTTACCATTTTTATTTCCTCTAATAGGATGACCAATGGTAGAAAAAAATTCAGACTCTCAACTGCACAAGGGTCACATCTATCAATGTTTTTTGTCATTCTATTCATCCTCGATTGTATCATCAATCTTGGATGGTTCCACTTGAGAAAAAAAGCCATGTTTAGACAAGCATCATTCAGCTTCAGGAAAGTAGATAGTCCCTTACTTATATCACCAATGATTTTGTCAATAGGATGAAATCGATGAATTCTCCATTATTTTGGTAAATCATAATGAATATGCTCTTCATGTGAAGGTATATTATCATCTATCTTTAGATGCTCTGTGTTGGTTGTTATATCATTAATGGACTCTTCCAAGGTTGGACTAGGAAAGTCATCATTATCAACTATGGATTTCTCTTCCAACGTTGGACTAGTTTCATCAAAAGTCACGTGAATAGATTCTTCCATGGCTATAGTTCTCTTATTCAAAATTCGAAAAGCATTGCTTGTAAGAGAGTAGCCAAGGAAAATTCCTTCATTGGCTTTAGCATCAAACTTTCCCATGTTTTCCTTACCATTGAAAGTGCAAAGAGTCAAGAATTACATATTTGAAGTTGACCTTGGTTTTGATGAAGACAATGGACATACAAGAAAGCTTGAAGATCTTGCAACAAACAACAAGCCGAAGACTCAAGGGTGATATCTATAAACTTAGAGCTTTGTAATTTTACTTTACTAGAAGTCTTAAGATGATTGCCTTAGATCGAGTCTAAGTTAGGTAAATCTAGGTGGGAGTCTCACAATAACTAATAATGAACAAGACTAAAATTGAGACATAACATCTACAAATTATATGATAAGTAAGGTCATGCATCTACATACATGGTTTTGTGCATTAAAGGCATAACATATTTGAAAAATATGTATCACATGATCACATGTCATATAGGTAGTTTATCATTCATCAAGAAACTAAAGTTTATATAGCATAATCGATTATGTGTGGTATATAATTGATTATCCGAATTATTATAGCTAACCAATCTGATCTCCTGGTGTGTTAATCAATTATGTCATTGGTTAATTAATTAAGGCATAACAGAAAACTAGTGTTTAACAACTCGTTAATCAATTAAGAAACAATATATCGATTAATGACAACATCAATGTGTTTGCTATAAAGGCTCTAATTTTTGCCCATATGGCATAACTTGCATGACTCGAAAATAATTTTGAACATACATTTTCATACATTGCATTAGAATGATAAATTATATTAAGAGAGCTTATAGAGTGATAGCATTCTGAATAGGGCTTAGATATTCATATTGTTGCATATATCTCTAGGTTTTTCAATGCATTGCATTCTTGCATATGTTTCTTGAATTCTTTAAGAGTGAAGTGAGGAAAATATTTTTCTGAAAAGTGTGCAACCCATTTTTATGAAAACCCTTTATATTAAATCTCATTTAGATTAGGTTCTTGTGGATTTTTCTACTTAGACTTTAGACTGAGTTTAATTGTTGTATCTGAGTATTAAGTACTCAAGACGACTCATCAAAAACAGTGATGAACAAGGAAGTTGATCTCTTGGTGAGTGATTTCACCTTAAGAGACATCTTTACAATCTTCAAAAAGACTAGGAGGTCTTAGTTCGAGTGATACCTAGGCTGGGGCCGAATCACGAAAAGATGGGAGATCTAAGTAGGCGAGTTAGATAGGTCAAACCAAGATTGTTAAGCTCATAGGTTCCAACAAAGAAGCAACTTAATTTTTATTGTAATTGGAAGTGTGTGTGTGTGTGTGTGTGTGTGTAAACAAACACAATTTTAATAGTGAAGAAAAATCTCCCAAGATCATAAGTGGAGGCCTAGAGGTAGTTTGTAGTGGACCATAAACGAACCAGGATAAAACTTCCTTGTGCACAATTTTCTACCCTTATCTTCATTACTTTCGATATTTACATTCTTGTTAATTGATTAACTCTGTGTTGCTTGTTATAATTTGTATATTTATCATTTTGTAACTTCTGTAATCAATTGATTGTGTAAAGATTGGTAATCGGTAACTTGTTGTGCAAGAATCAATAAAATTAAGAAGTACAAGATTGAGGATAATCGATTGTCCACAAGCATAATTGATTAAATACAAGCGGAATAAGTGATACACTACACCTATTCAACCCCCCTTCTAGGTGTGTTTTGACCTGCTAGTACCCAACAACCATTATTTAGTACATAACATTTGCAACCGAACACATGCAAGTGAGAAATATTTAGTTTTCTATTGTTGAAGTGTTCATAGGGGATTTTCATAAGAATAGGTCTTATTATACTCGGTTGGAAACATAGCATGTCGTACTTATTGCATCTACCCAAAAATATTTGGGTAGATTAGCTTCATTTAATATAGTACATGCTAGTTCCTCCAACAATCTATTCTTTCTCTCTACAACACCATTTTGTTGTGGTGTTCTAGGAGCAAAAAAATTGTTAGTGATACCATTATTATCACAAAATTCCTCAAAAAAAGCATTTTGAAATTCCCCCCCACGA
This sequence comes from Lupinus angustifolius, assembly GCF_001865875.1. Classification (NCBI taxonomy): domain Eukaryota; kingdom Viridiplantae; phylum Streptophyta; class Magnoliopsida; order Fabales; family Fabaceae; genus Lupinus; species Lupinus angustifolius. The sequence goes on along the minus strand of NC_032015.1, from coordinate 15,721,306 downwards.
TCACTTTGGATAGCAGTTATTTTCAAGGATTTTTCATTTTCTAATCTTCTAGCATATTCGCTAAAGGCGTGAAATGCTTCATTCTTGTGTACCAAGAATAGAGTCCAAGTGTATCTTGAAAAGTCATCTACTATCACAAGATCATAGTAGTTACCACCAAAACTTTTGGTCCTAGAAGGGCCGAATAAGTCCATGTGTAATAATTGCAATGGTTTATTATAGGAAACCATATGTTTATGTTTGAAAGAGGTCTTTGTTTGTTTACCCTTTTGACAAGCATTGCATAGTTTATCTTTAACAAACTTCATCTTGAGTAAACCAACAACCAGATCTTTCCTTACCAATTTTTTTAAATGATCCATATGAATTTGAGCAATTCTCCCACGCCATCGCCATGCATCATGATCATTAATAGCTAAACATTTAATTGGGAGAGAAGAATCATTTAGAGCAATCATGTAAATATTATTTATTCTCTTACCAACAAGTTTAGAGCTTTTAGATACCTTGATATCAATGATGCATTTGTCGGGGTAGAAAGCCACATGGAATCCTTTGTCACAAATTTGGCTTATACTGAGTAACTTGTGCTTGAGTTCCTCAACATATAGAACTCCTTCTATTGTAGTAGAAGGTGGCTTCCCGACTCTACCAACTCTACTGATCTTTCTTTTGTTATTATCACCATATGTGACATAGCCTTTGTCACTTGGAGTAAGGACATAGAACTTTCCTTTATCACTCCATGTGTTTTGAGCAACCACTATCCAAATATCATAAGTCATTGACGGCTACCAAATACTCCTACCAAACAATTTAAGTAATATTAGGTACCCAATTCATTTTGGGTCCTACATGATTAGTACTTTTCTCTACCCATTGAAAATATCCTAAGGGAATACCATTTTTTTTAATTTTGCAAGTATTATAGGTATGCTCATGATTTAGACAATAAAAACAGTTGGGTAGATGCATTTGTATCCTTGATTTAAATTTAGTAATATGATAAGTATGGATACTTCACTTTTGAAAGATAATTTTCTTAGACACCTCCTTTTCATAAGAAAAGAAGGTTTGGAGAAACCAAGACCTCTACGGTCAGTGAAGTGTCTTTGAGTTTTCAGCATGACATTCAATTTTGTACTACTCTTAAGATTTTTTAGTTGTAGACTCCAAGTGGAAATTTTACTTTCAAGAGTAATACAATTCGGACAACAACAAGAAGAAGGTTTATTGCAGAATACGTTAATCTCAGTTTTTTGTTTGAATCATATTTTAGTGATTTTGACGTATTCACTATTCAGTTCATTGAAAGCATTTTGTAAATCAGAAAAGGATGGCTATTAAAAAGTTCAGTTTCACTTACTTCATCGTCATCAAAGTGATGAGACGCCATAAGAGAGAGATGAGCTTGCTCTTCGTTTTCTAGTTCTAAAGTGGAAGTTTAGTCATTATCCTCTCATGTAATATAAGCCTATCTACATGTCTTCTTTTCAAATTTTGCCTTGAAAGGATTCATCTTCAAAGTAGGATAGTCTATCTTCATGTGACCAGGTTTTTCATATTCAAAAAAATTGAAGTTTTGACTTGAAGTGGATACATCATTGCTTTAGATGAATCTTTTGAGTTGTCCAAGCTTGCCATTTTTATTCATTTTTAGGAATTTACTGAACTTTTTCATCGCCTGCTCATGTCTTCTTTGTCATCTTTTTATGATTCATCTTATAAGGATTCATATGCCTCTAATTTTGCTTTGAGAGAAATATTATTTATCTTCTTCTCTTGTTCTTCATGTTGTTTAAGTTGGATCAATTCTAACTCATGCTCTTGCAACTTTCCAAATAGTGCAGCCAATGACATTTTAGATAAGCTTTTATTTTCTGAAATGGTTGTAACTTTGGGTTACCATTATCTTGGGAGTAATCTTAGAACTTTATGTTCAAGTCAATGTTTGACAATACTTTTCAAAGTGCAATCAAATGGTTTATAAGGTACATAAATCTCTTTTGAAGATCAAGTATCTTCTCTCTAGGCTTCATACGAAACATTTCATATTCTTGGGAGAAGAGTATTGAGTCTCGACCTTTTGACATTCTCAGTTCCTCCATGTGTAGTCTCTAGAGTATCCCGCATTTTTTTGGCAAATTTGCAGTTTGACACTCTGAAGAATTCGTCAATTCCAAGTGCTGAAGTGAGGATGTTTTTTGCTATGAGATTGTATTACACTTTATTTTTATCTTCATCATTCCATGAGGACTTTGGATTTACTTCCCTTTCACCATAAACAATGTTGAAGGGTTCATAAGGTCCTGCTTTCGTAGCATTCTAAATGTCCAGGTCTTAAGATTCTATAAATATTTTCATCCTGATTTTACAGAAGTCATAGCATTCTCCAACAAAATTTGGAGGGCGATTGATGTTGGAACCTTCTCCTAGAAATGATCTTGAGGTCATCTTAAATATAGGATCAGATTTGGGAATAGATTACTCAAAATAAGCTCTGGTGCTAATTGTAAGTTCAAGATGCCAACTAAGAGAGGGTGTATTAGTTGTTGGGAGAATATGGCTGATTTTCCTGTTAGGATACCAAAGTGTAAGTGCAGCGGATTGTTTCTGCAGAATTCGACCAAGTAAAGAAAAAAGTAAATAACAAGAGTTAGTACAAGAAGAGTACATAGAGAATTTTTATATTGGTTCACCTTCTTGTCCAGCGAACATCTAGTAATCTTGCCACACAAGAGATTTTTCCACTAGATAATTTGAGTTACAATTACAATTTCTCTCCCCGATAATTTTGTATCTTACACACTCATAACTTATCTGCCCTTGAAAATTTCCTTTTCAAGTGAACTCTTTACCCCTTCTTAACACACCCTTGTGTCAAAAAGTTTACAATAAGATGAAGAAAATAACAATGGTTTTTGGTTGCCTTTATATGTTTTGAACAAATCTATAACTTGCAATCCTTGATCTTCAAATATAAATACTTAGTAAAACAATGCTCTTAATCTTTTGAAATTTTAGAACACTTTGCACTTTATCAAGCAACTTCAGAAAATATGAAAGTTTAGAAACAAAGTTGCTTAAGAAAAATGTGCAAAAAATTTGTTCACTAAGTGTTTGAAAGTTTTTGTGTGATTATGATTTTCATGTGTTATTATGTTGTAAATTTGGATGTCTCAATACCATTCAATAAGCTTGCAATCAACTATGATATCATTCCATGAAGAGGAGACACGATTGGAATGAAACCTATTCACTTTGGATGAAAATTGTTTATTTGAATTTGAAAACTTGGTTTTAACAGCTCTGTATAATCGATTGTCACGAAGTGGTAATCGATTACTCAAACGTTTTGTCCAAGGTGGTAATCGATTAATACGTGGATTTAATCGATTACATCAGTTAGTTTTGCTTTGTAACTGTTTTCTCAGTCATGTAACCTGTTACGTAGTTCTAGTAACCTGTTACGGAATTCTAGAAACCTATTACCAACTGCCTCAGAGTTCAGGTAACTTGTTTCCTAGTTCTGGTAACCTGTTAGCCAGGTCAAGTAACTCATTACTTAGCAATTTTGACTTTGCATTTTTGACATATCCAATTCTTTTTATAAAAATGATTTCCATTCTTTGATTAGTTGAGCATTGCTACTGAATATTTAAAGTGAGTGTAATCATAGAAGTACCTATATGAAGACTTAATCTATAATCTCTAGAAGCTTGAATCTTCTATGTCTTCATGGTCTTCTTCCTTTTCTTTTTTTTATGATCTTGGTGTCTTCATTAAAACCATGTCAATGTCAGGAGTAAGATCTTCTTCACAGTTAGTGACATTTTATAGTAATAAAATCTTATTTATTGGTTATTTAATTAGGTATGGTAATATTTTTAATTTTGAAATACAGAGTTATTAATTAATGTTAGCTAATATTATGATTTTTTTTAGAATTTTTAATGTAAACCAAGTCAATCGGTCCAACCATTGATTCACTGATCTAATCCGTGACTTACTGACTCAATATCTTGACCGAGTCGTTCACCAGTCCAATTTTAATAATACTAATTTATTTAATTGAAAAGTGGACTCCTATTACAAAAAAAAAGGATAATTTTTTAGCATACATCAAACTTGGAAAATGAAATTTGGACAATTGGTAAAGATGGAACCATACCGTATAGATTCCATAAAATTTTATGTTGTTGTCAACTCTTTAACATAACCTTCACTTGTGTTTTTTTTTTTTGTTGTTGGTAAAGATGGAGACTAAAACTGCACAGGGAGACTAGCACTTATAATGTCATTGTGGATAATATTAGCTTCATAAGCAAATTCAATTAGAGATTTGGGTTTAAAGATAATGGAAGGATAAATTTTGTACAATCATATATGTTAGGGACCAAAATCACACAAAAAGATATATGAGACAAAAATCACACAATTATAACAGAGAATAAGAAGGGGGGGAAACGACATTTTAGCCATAAAAACAAGTACTTATGCCGCATACAAGAAATATAGGACTGTGAATTTATAATTGCAATTTGTATGTAAATTTTGTGTCAACTTACAAATGATTACATATATTAGGAATGCTAACTAGTAACTTTAACAAAGAAAAATTAAAAATGTTTGCGGAAGGAAATTTCTAAATGAAGTCTTGAAAAATAAAAGTATTGGGTGGAATTTTTTTCTTTAATCTTCATCACCGTTAGGTTTTGTTTGGAAGTTACGAGAAACAGAAAAAAAAAATATCAATGGTAAGGATGTGAGGAAGAGAATGAGAAAGAAAGTTAAACCTCTTCATTGTTTGGAATTATGAAATTGCATAAAAAGAAACTAAAATAATGATAATATGATAACATTTATTATTATTCTTTTATAAATCTAATTAACAATAGAAAATGTACACAATATGATTATAAAATTTTAAAGTTCAAATTGCTGAACCATGAAAATTGATATTTAAAGTGTCTTAGAGGGTAGTAGAAAACCTACAAATTCATTCTTTCTTTTTCCCTTAACTTAAAAATAAGGGGAGCCGTTTCTAAAGTCATCTTTTCCATTTGTCTCTCAAACAACAGTCCCAAATAAAGTTTGAAAATACTTATCCTATGCATGGAAGAACTGTGATATACTGGTATTTACATTACATAGCACTTTTAAGCATGCTAACATGAATGCCACGGAAAGATCAGAAAATGATTTGCCAACTCCTTAAAAAACGGCAGACCAAGGGAATACGCGTATTTTAACTTTATATATTAATTAAAAAACATTTTTAAAAATAGTGCACAAATATCATTGGTCTAAGGTATAAGTGAAATCTTTTAACTTTGTATATGAACCTTCAAAAATAAAAATCTTATACAAATTGCAAAGCAACATGCTATCGAGGTATTTTGCATATTCAGGAGTTGAATAGAAAATGACACACTGGTCATACAGAAGCTGCAATTATTTTTCTCATCTAAAGGATTAGACTTAGAGAAGAGTCGGTCAAAGTATGAAGAAATCAATTCAAACAACTACACTTTTTTATATTATTACATGATATAATTATATATTTTCTAAGTCAATGTTACTTTTTGGTTCCCAAAACCCTGAATGATTGATTGGTTTTAGTTGAATTTCGGTTTGTTTAAGTTTCTCTTGTTTTGTCATTTTCTTGAAGCACACGCATCCTTATTTGTCTGCTATTATTTGAATAATTTTCTTCATTTGTATTCAAACTATATTTCATTCCTATTTCAGTTACAACTTCTCTGTGCTCTAATTCCTTCATGATCCTGATCCTTTAATATTACTATGGCTTTTCTTGTCTCTATGGATAGTTGGATGAAGTCTTCTTATGTTGTCTTTGCATTTTTCTGTGCTTTCTTCTTTGGTGCCATAAAAGGTTCACTTTCTTCTTTTACTTCATTTAAATTTTCATTTTTATAAAGTCTAAAGTGATTTTGGATAATGGGTTCTTGAAATTTTCTTCAAATTATGCAGGTTTAGTGGTGGGTCCTATTGCTAGTTTGATACTGATATTTGGGAACGTTGCAGTGATTTTGGTGTTACTTCCTTCACATGTGGCTTGGACAGTTTATACCCTTTTCAAGTAATATTACTTTCTGCACTTTCCTTTTACCTTTAAGCAATTTTTTCAGTCAGCACTTTTATTAACTCATCGTTTCCTTTTACAGGATGCAAGTATTTGATGCAGCTTTGAAGGTGGCAATTTTGATTGCTTTGCCTGCTTTGTTTGGTTTATGGTTGGGTCTAGGCATAGCTGGAAGTATTCTTGTTGGGGTGGGATATGGCTTTTTCACTCCATGGGTTTCAACTTTTGAGGCCTTTAGAAATGATAATGAGTCCAAGATATTTGTTCACAGTATTGTGGTAAGGTTCTAATATGATGTTACTGCAATAACAACATTTTCTTTCCTACAATATTTGTGACTTCATGCCTATGAGTTCTGATTGGTCATATAAATAATTAATAATTATATTTTTAAGTTAAATGCATTTTCTTCGATCAATCAAATCTAATGATATATGGAGTGACATATACTGTGAGATTGATATGTGTTCATGATATAAACTCATCTTATGTACTTTAATTCAACTCAGGATGGAACCTGGGGAACTATCAGAGGCAGTTGCACTGTAGTTAGGGATTTTGCAGATATGTGTTACCATTCATACCCAACTTACTTGAAGGAACTACGGGAATGTTCAGATGAGTGTAAGAGGCTAAGGTAATGGTTATCAGGTCATTTATTTATTTATTTGTGACACTTGTTACATTGCTTTTATGAACAAGAAAGATAGAAAAACAGTAAATTGTGCTCTTAGGTATAAATTATTAAGCTGAGTGATGTTGCAAAATATTGAAGTGGTTACGAAAACTGTATATTTCAGTTTTTTCTGAACAGCTTGTTTATGAGTTGATATTAGAGTGAAGGGTAAACTTAGTCTTTTATAATTATATTTTATGGCTGTGAATTCTTTCCTTTTCTCTATTGGTTTCCAATCACTAACTTCCCAACAAATTTTAAGATTTGTTTGCAAGTTGAATTTTTGAGGAGAAAGATGGATGACTCTGAAGTCTTCATTTTTTTTCTCTCTCTAAAACTCAATTTGCAAACAAACTCTAAGATTTTATTTGAGAGTTATGAGAGAAATGAAAAGATATTGATCAAAGGGTTAGTAAGAGAGAAGAGAAGGGAAAATGAAGAAAATCATCTTTTATTTGAGCCTATAAAATCTTAGAATGATAAATTAATAATATTTTATCTCCAAAAAACTTAAAAAATAGAAATATTTTAGAGGGTTCGAGAGACCTCCAGAAGATTCCTTCTCCTTCATCCAATTCCCAAACAAGGGGAGTCTTTCCAAAATCATCTATTCACTTCCTTTCCTCTCCAAAACTATACTCACAAACAAAGGCTAAAGGTTCAGGAATTGAGGAGTTGGAATCATGAACTCAAGTAAACAGAACACTGGTTTTTTCTGTTCATTTTTCTTGTGCCCAAACTATAAATTTATTAATCTTCATGTACTCTTAAATCATGGCTGCGGTTACAGTAATGTTGCAGTTGGCTATATAGCCATTGCAGACCGCTGTGGGCCAATTTCTATTACCTGATTATGGCCTACGCAGTTTGCAATAATGGCCTGGAGAGATTGTGGTTTCGCAGCAGCCAACCCGACCAAGATGTTGTGGTCGACATTTAAATATTTACTGAAAGTCTTTGATCCTTACATGTTGGCATTTGTTCCTGAACTGTCCTTTGATCTTGTTTTGAAGGTTTATTCATATTCCTGGATGTATTATTGCTGGAATAATGGGGCTAATTGTTGAGATTCCTCTTTTCGCTGCAATTGCTATAGTAAAGAGCCCCTACCTTTTGTTCAAGGGTTGGTTCAGACTTTTGCATGATTTAATCAGCAGAGAAGGTCCATTCCTTGAAACAGCTTGTGTCCCCATTGCTGGTTTAACTATATTTGTTTGGCCACTAGTTGTCATTGCCAGCATCTTAATGGCTATTTTCTCAAGCATTTTTGTTGGACTTTATGCATCTATCATAGTATACCAGGTTCGATCAATCTGTTAGTCCGTAATTTCCAATTACCTCAACCGAATCATCCATCTCATACTCAATCTTTTGTGTGATTGCAGGAAAGATCGTTCCGTAGAGGTTTAGCCTATGTAATTGCAATGGTTGCTGAGTTCGATGAATACACAAATGACTGGCTCTATCTTAGAGAGGGGACATTCTTTCCAAAGTACACAGTTTCCCAATTAGTTTCTTTTCTTATATATGCCCATTTATTCAGTGAAAACAGTATTCAAATTTCTTGCAGCCAGGCCCCAATATCGAAAGAAAAAGGTTTCGCAATCATCCGTTAAAGGAAATAGTGTAGCTGGAAGCAAAGTAGATCCACCTGTAATGTTTATAACAGGCTTAGCTCCATCAAGATCAGTAAGAGAGACCATTCATGAAGTAAAAATGGTGCAGGTATGTGGTTTTTCGCTTAATGCAGATAAAGTACTTTTTTGTTTCTTCCTTTGATTGCACCTGCCTAACACTAATGCTCTAAGGAACGTTTTGTCTAGTACACCAAGTTAGTTTAAGCTCTAGGCAAGTAGTATCCCAAATTAATAGGATTTTTTTGGGAGAGATCTAAACATGTTAAATTACGAACATATATATGAAGAAGTGAAAATCTGATCCTCTACTGAATACCAGAAGCTGAGCCTACAGAAATTTAAATTAATTTCCCCTAGCAAACATTAATAATTTCTGAGAGTGACACTTGTTGGAGGGGCACGTACTCCGAAAGAGACCAAAAAAAGTGAAGGAATATCCTCAGTAGTACAAAATATATTAAGTATTTCTGGGATCAAAACATTTCTCTAGCTTAGATTACAATAGTAGCTGCAAGGATGCTATAACCCTGGGAACTTGCTTCATAGAGAAATGAGCCAAAAAAAAGAGAAAAAAGGGAATAAAGGTACTAAATATTACCGTTTAAGTCATATTCCTAGACAAACCTATTTTTTACTCTTTGGACATAATTGCTTCATCAATTTTGCTAAACCTGAGTTGCTCATGGATTTCTGTTCTGTTTCTGCATTAATCCCCGATCTTTTACCAATATATTTTGTTTTAATGGTCAAAAAGAAATTTGTTCCAAAATATTTTATGCCTAACTTGAATCTCCATAATCATTCTGTATTGATTATTGTCTTGAATAACTTACAATGTTGATATTGTGGTTGATATATTCCAGTCATGAACTAATGCCTTGAAAGGATTTAGCCTAATTGCTAACAAATGAAATTGTTGATGTGCCTATTCTTATTTGAGGTATCACATCAATTTATGGAAACATTTTTACCCAAAAGCAACATCATGCCCTGAAGGAAACTTTGTGGTCTCATTTTTCTATAAATATAATTGATAGAACATATGAAGTCATTCGATCCATGTAGCTGATTCCACCTAATGGGATAAAGACTTGTTTATTGTTATTTATATTTGATTACCTCATGTTGTACTTAATGTCACAGATATGGGGAAATATGATGAAGAACTGTGAGATAAAAGGCAAGGAATTGTTGCATGCTAATGTACTAACACGTGATGACCTTTGTGAATGGTTAAGGGGGAAAAATAGTAATGAAGCTGCAATTATTGGTGTTGGCTTACCATGTTACTCACTTCTACAAACACTTCTCTTCTCCATAAAAGCCAACTCTAGTGGTCTATTGCTACTTGAGGATTTTGAGGTAACCTATTTTAACAGACCAAAGGACAAGTTATTGGATTGGTTCTTCAATCCTGTGATGGTTCTCAAGGAACAAATTAGGGCCATTAATTTGGAGGAAAGTGAAGTGAGATACTTGGAAAAAGTGGTCCTCTTTGGAAGCAATAAGGAACGTTTAGAGGCTTGGGATAATGGTAGTTTTGTGCTTCCTGATGGTCTTAAAGCTGCTCAAATTGAGGGATTTTGCAGAAGGTATGTCACTTTTATCCTGATTCCTTACTCAATAAATAAATTAGAAATGTAAACTATGCATTTTATTGTGATACTAAAATGTTCAGTAACTTCACGTTTTATAGAATCTTAGGTTATTTTTTTGTAGAACTGATTTCTTTTGAAGAACTAGGTTAAATGTTGAGTATGTACATCATATATTGATATGTAAGGGTGAATAGGTGTGGATGTGTCTCGAGAGTAAATAAGTTGTATATATAGAGGTGAGAATGTTTTACTGGTTTTAAATTTGGCTCCACGATCGATATATATATATTGAAATGTTATAACTTTGGGAGTCACTAGAACCATATTATGTTGACAATTATGATTGTATCGGTCATATTTATCTATAATTATCCAAAATGTCAAGATTTTGGGAGTTTCTAAACCATGACCATAATCATTATTTAAAATATTCATCACTTATATAAGCTCCTTGCATTTTGTATCTAACTCGTCCTTAAATAAACATGATAAATTTAATTGCAAATTTTATAAATTGTCATTTTCACCGATTACAACTCTTTGGTCCATGGAGGAGTGTGACAACATATGTTTCCCAATAAAATATGGGACATATGCTTTTTTCCCATGTGTCCATTATGATACCAAATTTAGTTGTATGAATAATAAAGTTTGGATGTCAATAAGCTAGACATGGGACTCTCTTAATTTTTATAGTATGTGTTTTTTGTGTATATTTGTATTTAATAATTTGGTTGATCTGTATGGAATGGTAAAAACATTGGTAGGATGATTGGAATGACAAGAAGTGTATCAAAGCTTCCAACTTATAGAAGGAAGTTTCGCCATGTGGTTAAGGCTTTAGTCACATATTCTCTAGAGAAAGATGTTTCTGGCAAGGCTTTAGCTATTCATTTTCAGGAAAAAGATGTTTGTGAAAGGGCTTTAGTTACTCATTTTCTAGAGAAAGATGCTTCTGGAAGATCCGTCGGGTCTATAGTATCAGTTCCCTCAGATGATAATGTTTAAGATAGGTTATAGTTTTCTTCTATATTGTTTGTTAATTAATCATTGTAAATTTCTTTAAATCTTTAATTGATGTAAAATAGCATATTGAAGTTCATCAATGTTTGAAGAGTTTCTCCTTTTTGTAATGCTTCTTACTTCTGAAAAGATTGGTAAAAGTCAAGTATGATCCCATCCAAGAATTTATTATTAGAAAAAAGTTATTACAAATGATAAGATAATAATAATGTAAATAATAACTAACAATATAAGCATAACTTAAAGATAAATTTAAATAAAATGAAACTAACAATATAAACATGACTTATAGATAATTTAAAATAAAATGAAACTAATAATATAAGCATGTTTTATTGATAACTTTAAAATAAAATGAAACTAATAATATAAGCATGCCTTAACAACGTAAGTATAGCTTATAGTATATCAAACTTCACCAAAAGAGAGGTGATTGTCATAGATAATAGCATCTTATACCTGCAACATTGTTTAGTGGAACTAGAAGCAAAATAAGAACATCCCTTTAATATTAGATGAATTGCATCAAAGTTTCCATATCTAACACAAAGAACTGTTACCCATAAAATTTTTTTATCACATAGTGACATTCATCTCCATTACACAAGAAGAGATAGATCAAAACAATTCAAATAATTAGTTCCTAAGTGTTCCACCCCAGATAAATGCGGGTTATTCCGAGCTTGACCCAGGCGCATAACCAAACTAAGCATCCCTTGTTCAACCGCCAGGGGCGGGCCGAACCCACTACAAGTATCATTAATGCATCTGACTCACCATTAATGTATTTATGATTTACTATTAACGCATCTCTGACTCGCCATTAATTCACCGCTGGCTCGCCATTAATGTGTCGCTGACATTCCACCTGTCACGACGCTTGCAAGTTCTACATGCCCCCGACAAATCAACAGTTATAGGCCTGTAGGGTGATTAAGGACAACCCAACATACCCGTGTCATACGTACCAAGTACTGGCCAATGGACGGACACCACATCAGCCACACCAAATTCTATAAATAGGAGACCCACACACATGAAGTATCAATTAACACTCATTTGCTCATTTATTGCTTACATTCATTGTTCTTGCTCTAACTTATCTCTTATTTACTCTCATTCTCTTTCTAAAAAATCACATACTGACTTGATTGTTAGAGAGCCCTTTCAAGTACCTCTCCGGCAGGTCCAGACAGCACTCCGACCAAGGCTCCTGGCCACTACTACTCAACCGGGTATTCGATTTCAACCATACTTGATCAACACAAAAGAACATTGGCGTCGTGTATGGCTTACCTATAACATGGTGACCACCCGTAACCAAGCTCAACCCCTCAGCCAAGCAAAACTAATCACTACACACATACCTCTGAACCATGATACTCCTTCAATCGACCCTCTAGTATTAGTACATCCATCCCAACAAGCAAGCCAAAGTCATCCCTAAACCCCGCCCCAAAAGCACCCTCCATTCAACAACTCCAAATGATCCAAACCCAAGGCCAGATTATCGAACAACAGGCCCAGTTGTTAGCCGAACTTCGCCAACACAGACCTGAGCCTAGTAACTGACCCTCTCGACCAGTTGTCGATGAGCACTCTACAAAGTCCGCTAAAGCATCCTGACTTGTAGCCCCCCAAACAAAAAAATCACCCAGACAACCCACCCCTCTAACTATAGCTCCTCACGAGCAAGACACCCTTTCGCCGAAGTTATCATGTCCTCACCACTACCTAAGCATTTAGCTCGCCCAAATAAAATTGACCAATATGATGGTACCACTGATCAGCAAGACCACCTAGACGCATTTGAGGCCTCTATGTTTTTTCATGGGGCGATTAACCCCATCATGTGTCGAGTCTTCCCTTTCACTCTGAAATGCGCTGCCCTGTAGTAGTTTACATGGCACCAAATAGTATTGATCAGTGGGCAACTCTTGCCAATGGGTTCAACATCTAGTTTAAACAAGCAGAGAACAACCTAGATCTTCCTATACCCTGTCTCACATATGACAGGAACAACACGGGCCTCTCTTTGCGTACTTAGACAAGTTCAACATGGAAGCCATAAAGGTTTGCACCTTAAGTCCAGAGGTGGCAATACACATATTAGTTACAAACTACAAGATAGCCTCTTCAGGCAAGAACTAGCCAAGTAGTCGGACTTTACCATGGAAGACCTCTAGTCAAAAGTCTAGCAGTTTGTCAACATGGAAGAAACTCAACTAGCCCGCCTATCTTCTGACCATAGAGAATAACAACTCCCCTCACGGGAAGCCAAACGACCAAAAATCCATGAACATCCTCGAGATGACCCACCCCAACCATAAAAAAAACAAAATACTCCACCTACACCCCTTCAATGCTAGTCGCTCCAAGATACTACAAGAACTCATGGCCACTTACCTAGTCCAGCTCCCTAAGCCCAACCTGGGGAGAAAGCTAGGGACCCAAGACCGATCCAAATACTGTAACTTCCATACCTTTTTCGGGCTGTTATAGAAGAGTGTATCCAATTGCGGGACACTATTGAAAACTTAATTCAGGATGGTCATTTACAACATTCCATTACCAGGATAGCCCGACAGGGACGATCGCCACCACTATATCGACCCAGTCCTTCTAGGAGACACTCTCCTCCAAAAAATCAACAAGAGCACCCTCCGAATAGAGACTGCGGAGACAGGTATCGCCCCAATAACCAGCGACAAAGGAGTCTGGTATTAGGAGGATTTATCGCAGGATGCACATCCAGAGTAGCCCATAAAAAGTATGTTCGGGAAGTCATGCAGGCAACTGTCCGGAATCCTTGCCAACAATATGAGAATAAGGTGGCACCCCCGATCTCCTTCGATGATCGTGGTTATGAAGGTGTCGTCTATGGTCATGACGATCCCCTCGTCATCACCACCAAGATGAATAACAAAAAGGTTGGAAGAATTTTCGTCGATCAGGGCAGTTTGATGGATATTATGTTCCAAGACTTGTTCGTCAAAATGGAGTTGAAAGATAGAGATTTTCTTCCCTATGACTGTAGACTAGTCGGTTTCACCAGACAAGGCATCACCCCTCACAGCTATATGGACATCTAGCTTACCATCGGTGAACAACCCCTAAGTCGGACAATCCAAGCAAAGTTTTTGGTCATTGATTGTAATTCTGCCTACAATGCTATCCTAATGTTGAAAGATTTTGTTCGAGAGAAGGTTGGTTTTCCCCTCTCAACAATTTGTTGAGAGCGAAATTTTCTCTATTTTTGGTGTGTTCTCTTTTTATTTTGTTAAGTAAGTGAACTCGGTTTTATTCTTTGTTCGCCATCTCGGTTTTGTTGAAATAAATTCCAACACTGGTATAATAGTTTCAAGAGTATTCCAGTTACAACTTACTTCTTAATAATCATGTGAATAAGTTATTCCTTCTTTGCCCCATCTCGGTTTTGTTAGAATAAATTCTAACGCCGGTACAATGGTATCGAAGCAATCCCCTATTACATAATTATTAAGTACCTTTGTATACCATCTCGCTTTTGTGGAATAAATTCCAACACCGGTTTAACGGTATTCTAATATACAAAAGT
>NC_032015.1:15703739-15706589 GCF_001865875.1 Lupinus angustifolius | reverse complement strand
TTAGTTGTTAGAAATAAATAAATAAATAAAGAACAAAAGAATAATAAAGTTAAGTGACAAATAAATTTAGTAAGTTAGTAAGTTAGTTTCATCACTTTTGTATATTAAAAAGTGTTTCAACAAATAAATTTATTGATAACACTTTACTATTTTACAATTTACATCTCTTTCAAGATTCAATTGCAACATAGTATAGGGTTATGTCAAACCACAAGGAATTTCCTAATAGAATGAGTCATGTGAATATGTCAATGCACAAATAATGAGTAAACATATTTTGGTTGTTTGATTTGATTTGCATATAAACATTTAACTATAAATATTAACTAAGTATTAACAAATTCTTGAGGAGAGAAGATCATTTTGAATGATGAATGTATTTCTCAACTTCTCATGTATTTGAACTACTTAGACAAGTTCTTATGTTTTACTTTGATTAACTCCAAACACCAAGGTTTGAAATCCTCCTTTTAGTGTATGTCCTAAAATGGTAGAACGGTGATCACTTATATTCATTACTAAACAATAGTACATCCACAAAGAGACTAGGTTGTCACACCGTAATCTTGGCTACTCTAATATTGAAGTAGTAGTGAATATAAGATGTTAAGAAAAGCATGCTTAACTTGGCAAATAATTTATTTGTTAAGTGTTTGAGACAAGTAATTTTTCATGACTTGAAATCGGTTTTTAGGTGATCAATCTAAAAAGAGCATTAAGAACTTCTCAAATAAATATAATTAACCAAAGCACCAACTTGAATGATTAAAATTCAAACATAGAATAAAGGAAGAATTAGAAATACATAATCAACTTTCAAATGAAATTGTTAGGAACATGAGTCATCCGTCTAAGGATTGGATGCTTTAGGTTCCAAATGAGCTTACAAAATGGATTTTTGCATCTCATTTTCCTTATGCTTTCTCCTCTTGAATTATAAACTAAAAACTATAAAACTTACTTAAAAAAAAAGCTCCTATGAACCGAGCCTTCAAAGAAAGAAAAAAGAAGAGAATTGTGTTTTCAGGGAAGAAGTCTTGGGAAAGAGATATATGATGTTATTTTGAAGGAAGGAAATGCCTCCCTATTTATAGAATTTCCCTGGCACCGCTGAGCTGCTTGTTTGCACTGCTTAGCAGTTGACCAAACCCTTCAGCATGGGTTTGGTCATTTGGTCAAGTAGCTTGGTCACCTCCTTAAGCTTGACTCACCAAATCTAGTTGTGGACTATTGGACCAGTTATGGTGAGCTACTCCTAAAAAGCCTATGGTGGGCTACTTGAAGTGATGTCATGCATGACTTTATGGTTTCTTGATGGCTAAGTCAAGTTTGGGTGCACAATGTTGAGCACACATGTGGCATCGCTAAGCTATATGCTTGAGAAACTTTGACCGTGCTGACTAAGACGTGGCTTGGTGCTTGCTAACCTGGTCAAGTGACTGGTTCACCATTCAGCATACATGTGGCACCGCTGAGCTGCCTGCTTGAGCAGCTTGGGTGTGTGTCAGGCTTGTGTCTGACTGTGCCAAGCTTGTGTTCTGACCGTGTCAGGCTTTGTCTGGTGCTAGGCTGAGCGGTCAAGCTAGTCCACTCAGCAGCCTGCTTGAGCAACTTGGTCTATACCAGGTTGATTTGACTGAGCCAGGCTGGTGTCCATGTCAGCTCAGCGTGGCTTGGTCCACGCTTAGTTGCCTGCTTCAGCACCTTGAGTTTGACTTCTTTTTCTTCTTGGACCATGGGTCTTTATTCTCTTTTATTTTTCTTTCTAAATCCTACAAAAATAACATAAAAAAGAAATACAAACACAAATATACAAGATTGTGATATTTTATCCACAAA
The DNA here is from genome assembly GCF_001865875.1 of Lupinus angustifolius. NCBI lineage: Eukaryota > Viridiplantae > Streptophyta > Magnoliopsida > Fabales > Fabaceae > Lupinus > Lupinus angustifolius. Next base: position 15,704,750 of record NC_032015.1, on the reverse strand, counting down.
GTATTGTTTTAAGTTGGTTTTTCTCAATTATGCTTAAGATAAGTGCCATAAAAGTGTATGAAATTTAGGTATGTTTGGCACTTATCAAACTCCCCCCAACTTAAAAATTTGTTTGTCCTTAAACAAAAGGTAAAGTTTATCCGAATTCATATTTGGCTAAGTTTAATAGATGATCAACATGATTTCAAATGTTCATAAGCATGTCAAAAAAATTGATTTCAATGAGATTTTTCATGATTTGTGAATTTTCACTCAATTTTTCAATCATTTGTTTATAGTAATTTGAATTTGTTCTTTGTCTCACCTATTCTCTTAAATTGCATAAATATTGAAAGATCACTAAGGTCTTTATTTTTGTTGTAATGAGGCTTGATTTGGATAATGGTTTTTCTAGATATTCAATGCTAAGTTAAAAAGAGAGCATTTTTTAAAATTTTCTCAATGAAGCACTTCATTCTTCTTTTCTCCATTATTTTTCCAAACCTCTCTAACTTTTGATCCTTGACTTCTATTTTTCTCAATCTCTTTTTTGTTTTTGTTTTTTTGTAAAGAGATTGATTTTTTTTTCTTTCTTTTTAAGAAGCAAAGTCCACCAATTTTCCCCTCCAACTTAACTCTTTCAAACTATTGTTTAAAATTTAATGCTCTCTTAGAACATTTTTTAAATTCGGTTTCATGGGATAGTTTGAAAAATTCTTTCACTTGTTTGGCTCAAAGGGGCTTATCAAAGGATGGTCCTAATTGGGTTTGGACTTTTTGGCTTTTAGTTCAACTAATGAAGGAACATGCCTTGATCATTTCTTATCATTTTTATGCAATTAAGAGATTGAAAGACTCAAACAAGTTTAATTAGACAAATCAAATGTTGATTCTCACTTTGATTTTCACATGTGTTTGACTCACTCCCTCAATTGGTTTGGTTTTACACTTTTTTGATTTAAAAGATGTTTGCAAAGATCTTGCTGTTAGGTATCAGTGGTTACAATACACCTAGAAGGGGGGGGGGGGTTG
>NC_032015.1:15703032-15703639 GCF_001865875.1 Lupinus angustifolius | reverse complement strand
CTATGGTTTGACTCCCTTCCAACCGACAAAGAAAAAGTTTCTTTCGGCGTAGCCCCAGCCAAGAATCTCTATTCTTTCTTTTTCTAAAACTCTAAGCAATTATGAAGATACACTCAATCTCTTAGGTGATAAGACACCACGAGATTCCCTTGTTACAACAATTTCACAACAAAATAGAAGAGTAAAATTAAGCTAAAACAAAGCTCAAATATGACAAGAAGGCTTTACTCTAAAACACCTAATACAAACTCATGCAATATGACAATGTATTAGTATGAAAACAGAAGTTAGAGAATCTACAAAACTTCACAAAAAGCATCTATAATATGCATGAACATGTGAGGGAAAATATGAGAAATTATAACATGAAATGCACTCAATCCTAAAGCATAGAATCTCTCATTTCTAAACTCACAAATGCACTAACAATTAGATGCAACAAATATCACGTAAAATGCTCTAACTCTCTAAGAAATGCAACATGCAACTTATGAGATCAATTCTGAAAACGCAGTTTATAAAGAATCAGTTCAGAAGCCCAGTTAATCGATTAAAAGCACTCTTAATCGATTAACGTGATTCAAAAACGTTAACTGATTCTGTTTTT
>NC_032015.1:15701546-15702932 GCF_001865875.1 Lupinus angustifolius | reverse complement strand
TTGGGTAAATTGAACAAATGCGCTTGTTTAGACAAAAGAAATAGCCAATAGGAAAAGAGAACGACATACAAGATTTAATCAAATAGTAAGCAATGTTATCAACATAAAATCTCATATGATCAAGAACCATTCACGAAATCAAATAGGCTATTCGACATAATTATAACAAAACAAAATAATGGCATAGCATAAAGAGTCAAAGAATTGTTACAAACCATAATGAGTCAGTCAAGGACAGATAAAAAAAAATAAAGTCCTGAAAACAGAAACAACAACTAAATCCAGAAAGTGCCATAAAGAAGAAATAAACCTAAGGGTAAGATGGCCTAGGTCTAAAGTCTTCTAAACTATGGTTGAGGAGGAGGATGGTCAATCTGATCATCCGGAATAGCAATGTTCTGATCACCCCTGATAAGCACAGATAATTTCTGAAATTCTGAACAAAACATAGCATTCTGAGCTTCAGCAGTAGATTGAATTATATTCCTCAATTCATGAAATTGGTTGTCTGAATAGGCAATCTGACGTTCTTCATACTGTTCCATGCCTGCAAAGTAAGAATCTTTTAGCCCTTGGAAGTGAAGATCCATACAGTTGTTTAGTCGTTGCTCCATGGCTTCCATCTGAGCTAAACCAAAAACAGAGTTCTGAGGTACTGTTCAAGAAGACTCCCCCTGAGTTGTAGCATTCTGATTACCCGTGCCACCCTGATTATCATCATCGGACAAATCCTCCTGATATTGCCAAGTAGTACCATACTTGTATATGCCCATTTTATGAATGAGGCTTTCACCAACCAGGTGATCCTTATCAGTATACTCAATAATGATAGTGTCGGAAACATCAATGTGCAGATAATCGACAATGTGAGAAATGAAAATACTATAGGGAAGCAGCTTCGACTGAGACAAAGATACATTGTTCATAATTTTCAGAATCTCCTCAGGCCAGTTGATCATGACATTATTCTTTACAGCATACATGAAACGCAAATCATTCACAGTAGGCTGTGCGTGATTTGTGTTCCTCTGTACCAGAATGTAAGCAATAATATAATGCAACAGTCTGTTCTCAACAGATAACGACCCAGCTTTGGTCAGTTGACCCTGAATGTACAAATGAGGGCCTTGAAGGAATGACTTATAGACCTCAACAGGATCAAAGTTGTCCTTAACCCAGGAACAATCCCCTATACCATAACTAGAAGATGATAACCCGCCAACATTCATAAACAGATCATCATTCAGCTCAAACAGGTTACCAGAAATCATACACCATTACTTTCCATCCTTATATCTAAAATTCGCATAAAATTCCCTAACTAGAGCAGGGTAAACTTGTCCCTTTAATTCCAAAAACTGAACGGCTCCCTGAGCCTCCATATCA
>NC_032015.1:15696750-15701446 GCF_001865875.1 Lupinus angustifolius | reverse complement strand
AATCAACATACCTTACGTACGTGGGTTTGCGACCTTGGAATTTTGCCAAACGGGTTTCTTGCAAGATGAGTGAGTAATAAGGGTCACCACGGTCCCTAGTGGAAGGTGAACCGGCTTCCCTTCTTCGTACATGGTTAGCTGTAGTCTTGACCCTTTTTGTGCGACCTTGCTCCATTGTAATTGTTGAACCCGAATTGATGTTGAATGAGTAGAGAAGGTTTTAGGCAAACTTAGCCTATGGATTGATTTGGTGGAAGATTCGGAATTGGATGGAATGAGGATGATAAAGTGCGATTTCTTGATGGTCTGAGAGGGTTAGGATGAGGTTTTTCCTATCTTAGTGCCTTTGGATTAGTTGGGTTACTGATTCAGAGACTCAAAGCACAAAGGAGGTTGAGAAAATGCCGAAAAAAAAGTGCAAAACCGAGACACTGTCTGCTTTTAAAATACTGGTTTTAATCGATTAATGGGCAGGTTTAATCGATAAACCAATGTAAAATTTGAATTTTCAAAAACAGATGCCCAGGTAATCGATTAACACCAAGTGTTTAATCGATTAAACACGGTAAAAAAATTATTTTCAAGCAGCAGAACGGTTTCGACTTTTTAGGACTCATGCATGCATTGAAGCGGATTAATTGAGACATTTATAATCACAAAAAGAGTCAATCAAGAGATATATTTTTGCATTTCAACATATATCATTTTAAACATGAAACACATAGGTATATAGAGGCAAGACAATAATGCAAACAACTAAACAATTTTAATCAAGATATTGTTCATCAAGAATTCCAAGTTCTCTCCTTAGAACATAGAAAGTATCCCTGGGAAGGGGCTTGGTAAAAATATCTGCTAACTATTTAGATGTTTCAACAAATTCAAGAACGCAGTCACCTCTTTGTACATGATCACGTAAAAAATGATGTCTAATTTCTATATGCTTTGTTCTAGAATGCAAAACGGGATTCTTGGATAGGTTAATGGCACTTGTATTATCGCATTTTATTGGGATCTTTTCAAGTTTAAGACCAAAGTCCTTAAGTTGCTGCTTCATCCAAAGGATTTGAGCGCAACACACACCAGCGGCAATGTATTCCGCTTCAGCGGTGGACAAAGCAACACAGGCTTGCTTCTTGCTGTGCCATGCTACTAATGAACTGCCCAATAGGTGGCAAGTACCACTAGTGCTTTTCCGATCCAACTTACATCCGGCGAAATCGGAATCGGAATAACCCACCAAGGATAGTGAGGCATCCCGAGGATACCATAATCCCATGTTAATAGTTCCTTTTAGATATCTCATGATTCTTTTAACAGTTATATAGTGTGATTCTCTAGGTGATGATTGATATCTCGCACACATGCATACACTGAACATGATATCAGGTCTACTTGCAGTTAAGTAAAGTAAAGACCCAATCATACCACGATACTTCGTTACCTCGATTGCTTTTCCTTTCTCATCTTTGTCTAAGTAGCAAGCAGATGCCATAGGTGTGGAAGCTTCCTTACATTTGTCCATTTCAAATTTCTTGAGTAGCTCTTTGCAGTATTTCGCCTGATGGATGAATATCCCACTTTCTAGCTGCTTTATCTGCAATCCTAGAAAGAATGTGAGTTCTCCCATCATAGACATTTCGAACTCCCCCTGCATCATCTCAGAAAATTCTCTACACAAGATATCATTAGTAGATCCAAATATTATGTCATCTACATAGATTTGTACAAGCAGAACATGATTTTCTGATTTTCTAATAAAAAGCGTTGTGTCAACCAAGCCTCTCTCGAACCCTTTTTCTAAAAGAAAGGTACTAAGTCTGTCATACCAAGCTCTAGGAGCTTGTTTGAGACCATATAGTGCCTTTTTAAGTTTGTAAACATGGTTCGGATATTTAAAATTTTCAAAACCAGGCGGTTGGTCAACATAAACTTCTTCTTGAATGTATCCATTCAGGAAGGCGCTTTTTACATCCATTTGAAAGAGTTTGAAGTTCATTAAAGATGCAAAGGAAAGAAGCATTCTGATGGCCTCTAGTCTGGCTACAGGAGCGTAGGTTTCGTCATAATCGATACCCTCCTCCTGGTTGTAGCCTTTGGCCACCAAACGTGCTTTATTTCGAATTATTAAGCCAGATTCATCAAGTTTATTTCTGAAGACCCATCGAGTACCAATTACGGGATGATCATTAGGTTTGGGGACCAAGTCCCACACATGATTGCGCTCAAACTGGTTTAGCTCTTCTTGCATAGCTATACCCCAGTGTACATCCTCAATGGCCTCATCAACGGTCTTAGGCTCAATTTGCGATACAAAAGCTACAAAATTACAGAAATTTCGTAAGGAACTACGGGTTACCACTCCCGTAGATATGTCACCTATAACTTTATCAATTGGGTGAGCTTTCTTTGTTTTCCACACGGTAGGCATGTCTGAGTGCTCTTGAGGTTCGATTTGACCTTCATCATTGGCTCCTTTTTCATTATCCATGTCCTTGGAGTATGCTTCTTCCAAAGCACCTGCAACATCATCAGAAACGACCTTTCTCTTCTCTTTTGGAGAAGATTCGTCAAACTGTACATGGATAGACTCTTCAACTTGCATTAAATATTTGTTAAAGACTCTGAACGCTTTGCTATGAATCGAGTATCCCAAAAATATTCCCTCATCGGCTTTAGAGTCGAATTTCCCTAAGGCCCGCTTTCCATTATTTAATATAAAACATTTGCAACCGAAAGCGTGAAGATGGGATATATTTGGTTTGCGGCCTTTTAAAAGTTCATAAGGAGTTTTGTTCAAGTTTGGCCTTAAGAGTACTCGATTTATAACATAGCATGCAGTATGAACTGCATCAGCCCAGAAGTACTTGGGGGTATTACTTTCGTTAAGCATGGTTCTCGCTAATTCTTCTAAAACACGATTTTTCCTCTCTACAACTCCATTTTGTTGTGGAGTGCGAGGAGCAGAGAACTGATGCAAAATGCCATGCTTATCACAGAATTTGTCGAACTGAAAGTTCTCAAATTCTCCCCCGTGATCACTTCGTATATATATTATTTTTAGGTTAAGTTGGTTTTGGATTTGCTTGGCAAGATTTTTAAAATTTTTGAACGCGTCGCTTTTTGATGATAAAAACAATGTCCATGTAAATCTAGAGAAATCATCAACAATAACTAGAGCGTAGTAACTACCACCAAAACTCATGATTTGTGATGGTCCAAACAAGTCCATATGGAGTAGCTCCAAAGGTCTTGAAGTGGATATCACATTTTTATTTTTAAAAGAGTTTTTGGTTTGTTTACACTTTTGACAAGTGTCACAAATTTCTTTAGTTTTAAAATTCAATTTTGGTAGCCCCTCAACTAGTTCGTTTGATGATAATTTATCTAGATGTTTTATATGGATACGTGCAACGCGTCTATGCCAAAGCCAGATGACATCTTCTTTAGAAATAAAGCATTTTGGATGTAGTGACATCGTCCAAATTAACCATGTAAATATTATTTATACGGTGACCAACAAATTTAACGTTATTAGATAAGATATCACGAATGACACAACAATCAGAATCGAAGGATACACGATTACCTTTATCGCAGAGTTGGCTTATACTCAACAAGTTATGTTCTAGTCCTTCAACATAAAGGACATTATCAATCAGAGTTTGGGATGAGTTACCAACTGTTCCTGTGCCGAGTATCTTTCCCTTGTTGTTGTCTCCATAAGTGACGTATCCTTTTCCTTTAAGTGAGAGATCCAGGAAATTTGATCTATCACCTGTCATATGCCTCGAACACCCACTATCTAAGTACCATTTTTGTCCATGTGTTCGGAGACATACCTGCAAAATAGATTACTTGCTTTTCTCAGGTACCCAATTTATGTTGGGTCCTTTTCTGTTAGTGATTAGGGAATCATCTCCCTTCTTTTTCCATACATAAACTCCGCTAGGTATACCATACTTTCTAATATAACATGAATGAGAAGTATGACCATATGTATTACAATAAAAACAAGTAGGTGAATGCTTATGATATTTATTTTTAGTGTGAGCTACAGGTTTTCTATATGGTCTTGTATTTTTAGCAGTGCGAGTATAAACTAGACCAGTTCGATCACCAACATTTCTAGTTTGATTAAGCAAGTTATCTAATTGCTGTTAACTGTTTGTCAGACGTGTGAGTTTTTCATTTAGTTTAAAATTGTCCTCTTGCAAAGTCTCGCAAGTCTCACAGACAGGTTTTTGACATAAATTATTAGCAGAGCAGTTACATGAGCTACAAGAATAGATGAGATCTAAAGTTTCATTTTCTAGTTTTAATTCATCTAATTCTTTTTGCAATTGGCTTATTTTCTTTTCATTTATAAGGATTACCCTTTTTCTATCAATGTTAATTCTAGCCAATTTCTTTAGTTCCTCATGCAACTCGACATAAGCCTAATATAATACATCATAAGGAGGTGAATCATCCAAAGTGGATGAGGTTTCAGAATATACCTCATTATCCTCGCGTGAGTCTGAATTCCCATCGTTGTCAGATTTAGCTATCAGACATAGCTTTGTTGACTCCTCCTCACTAGAGGTGCTTGATGTCGTTTCCTCCTCAGGTACATCCCATACGATGTAAGCTTTCTTGGACTTGAATTCCCTGGGAGTGCTCTTCTCAGAATCAACCTTTTTCAGATAGGTTGGAC
>NC_032015.1:15694682-15696650 GCF_001865875.1 Lupinus angustifolius | reverse complement strand
TCAATGTGATGCTCTTCTTCTTCCGATCTGAATCTTCGTGCATAGTCAAGCGACCTAACTCCATTTTGTGCTCTTGAAGCTTTCCAAATAATGTAGCTAGAGGCATAGAGTCCAAGTCCTTGGATTCCACAATTGCAGTTACTTTTTGGCGCGCAGGTTATGCTGGAACTTTTTGCGCTCATCATCGGTCCGTAAACTTTTAGGCTTATCTTTAGGTTGATCGTCCACAAGATGTTGTGGAACGAAAGGGCCGTTGACTACGGATTCCCAAATATCCGAGTCTATGGCTTCAATAAAAATTTGCATGCGAACTTTCCAGTAGGCATACCCTTCACCACTGAATATAGGTGGTCGATTAATGGATGATCCATCACCACCAAATGGGTTTGAAGAACCCATTCCTTTTTCCCATTAGGATCACGAATACGCGGTTGAGCTAGCACTTCATACTAGCTCTGATACCACTTGATAGGTATCAATGGTTACAATACACCTAGAAGGGGGGTTGAATAGGTGTAGCGGTTAGAATAGCCGCTTTTCGAAACAAGAAATTTTTAAATTACATCAAGTTCTTGTCCCCCCTTTTTAAATGAAGGCTTGTCCTCAAGCCTTAAAAAATTTTGGGATTTACTTGATGTGATTTAAAAATTGCCTTGTTTTCAAAAAGAAATTACATAAAGTTCAAAAAGATCATAACATAGATTAAAGTACAATAGAAAATGACATAAAGTTCAAAAAGAAATGAAACATAACATAAAAATTGAAATTTAGGGAACGAGAAAACCGGAAAAAGCTTTTCTATTCTTCATCATCTTCCTTTTCCTCTTCTTCACTTGTATCTTGGGACCTTCCTTCGGGCCACTTGGTTTTTTCCACAAGTTCTTCATAAGATCCTCCCTTGAAATTGTGCTTCTTACAAAAAATGTTATGCAAACTCTTATAAATGCCCTTAATCCCACGGTAGCATGCCTTTTGTTGCAAGTTTTGCATTTGTTGTTACCTCATTATGGCATCTACTTTAGAACTCAGGGTCCTTCCATAACTAATTGGTTGCTTTGGGCCTAAGTCACCATACTTCTTTCGAAGCTCGGTTTGAGCATGTGAGATAGTTTTTTCTTTGCAATTGTTGGTGACAAAGACAACATTGATTTTAGATTTGAGGGCCATCAATTCATTTTAGGGGCTTTTAGGCTTGTCTTTAGGTTCATCGTCCACTAGGTGCTGTGGAACGAAAGGGTCGTTGACTACGGATTCCCAAATATCCGAGTCAATGGCTTCTATAAAGATTTGCATGTGGAATTTCCAGTAGGCATACCCTTCACCACTGAATATGGGTGGTCGGTTAATGGATGAACCATCACCACCAAACAGGTTTGTAGAACCCATTGTATTTCCCTTAGGATCACGAATACGCGGTTGAGCTAGCACTTCGTACTAGCTCTGATACCACTTGTTAGGTATCAGTGGCTAAAATACACCTATAAGGGGGGTGAATAGGTGTAGCGGTCAAAGTATCCGCTTTTTGCAAACAACTTATAATGCTAAAAACCCCCCAGTTTAATCGATTAACACAGAAAAAATAATTGATTAACTACAGCTTTTTAATCGATTAAAACAGCTTAGATCGCATAAACAGATTCAGTTTCTTGTACAACAAGCAACTGAGATCGAAGCAAATATACAGAGCTAATAGATATATCAGAGTTACAACAGTACAGTATAGAAACAGATTATTACAGCTAATACAACTATACAAAGTAATCGATTAAAGCAATAAAGAGAGTAGGGAAAGAAAAGCGTGCAACAAGATTTTTATCCTGGTTCGTTTGCGGGTCCACTTGCAAACTACATCCAGGCCTCCCGTCTGATCTGGGAGATTTTTCTTCACTATAATCGAAATAACGTTTTACAAACAATTCTTTCAATTACAACACTTAGAAACTTTCTTGAAAACTAAAGAACCTTATC
>NC_032015.1:15656444-15694582 GCF_001865875.1 Lupinus angustifolius | reverse complement strand
AACCATTCTGCAGCCTAGTTAATCGATTAAATCCTTGGTTAATCGATTAACGAGATACAAAATTGTAACTGATTCGGTTTTCCAAGTTTTCTGTTCCAACTGCTTTTCAAAAACTTATGTTAATCGATTAAAACTTACCTTAATTGATTAACTACATATTTCTATGTATGTTTTTAAATTGCAATACTCAAATACGTTATGCACTTAACTTATACATGTTCAACACTAAGTTTATGCCTAAGATGCACAGATAACATGTATATATATTATGCATGAACATATTATGAATGTCATATCTCAAAATAAAATGATTTAATGTATTATGTATATGAGACATGTATTGATTTTACCTAAGCCTTAGACTCAACCTAAACTAATTACTAGTCTAAGTCTAATACCAATCTTGAGGCTTAAGCACGTTGATTTGTTGATGATCTTCAAGCTCTTATGAAACACAAATTGTCCTCATCAAAACACATAGTGGGCAAGCTTTCCAAAGTGCTCCTCTTGACATGCGCACTTTCAAAACCTTGAACAAAGACCTACCATCCAGCAGGGGTGACCTGGCGCTCAGCGCCTAGCTGATGCAAGCCATGTGGCCAAGGGGACAAAAATCCTCTCAAAATATGATTTCCCTTATCCTTTTATCTCTTGAATAAATCAACTTTTGACCAAGAATCCCACTCTTTTTAAACCCCTTAAAGTTCTAATTTTGAAAGCATCAAATCATTTTCAAAATCTCTCAAGTTTTCATTTTTCCTAAAAGCTCTCAAGTTCTTCTTCATCATGTAAGTATCGTCTTCTCTTTACTTTTTCATACTTGTTTATTCTTTTTGAAGCTTATTGTTTGGGAATATTTTTTTAAGAACAAATGAAAACATTTTTTAAAGGAAACCCAACACAAAAAGTTTCAAAAAGTCATTATTTTTAATCTTTTTTTGTTGAGATGTGTATATGCTTGTTGTTGAATATCTTTAAATTTGAATAGATGTATTTGTTTATGATTAAAACAAAAGAAAAATTTCTTGACACATCTCATGCTCACACGTTCAAATGGTAGAAATCTAGATCGTGAAAAACTTAAAAACTTTCTATCATAGTGTTGTTGGTTGAAACACATATCTTTACAAACATGCCTTTCAAAACTTTTATGAAAATAGATTGTAATGAAAAGGGGTCTGTTTTGGTTAATTAAAAATATTTTCAAAAAGGTTCAACAAAAAAATGAGATATGTTGGAAACATGAGCAAAATTTCAAAGTCATTAATTTCTTTGCAAAATTTTTTCAAAAAGAACACTTTGAAATTCCATGTTGACCGAATGCTATAGATGATTATTGGCATTAAACTTGTTCAAAAACCACCAACAATAGAAACATCATTGAATACCCAAATTTGACTATTTTTTGGAACTTGTGCATTATTGAATAAGACATCACATTTTTTCAAAAACCTTGAAACACCTAAGAAATTTGGCCATGATGGAAATGTTTAAATTTGGTAGTTTTCAAAGTAGCAAATTGGAAGCAAAATTGTAAGATTAAGTTGCATACTCTAAACAATTTCCAATATTGATTTTAATAACTAACTCCACGGTTTGGAAAAAATATTTTGTTGGAATTATACATTTTGTAAGAGTTCATCAAGGAGAGGAAAGTAAGTCCTTAATGAGGAAAAGAGCACCAAATTTGCTTCAAAATATGCCAAGAAAAAGTTCAAGGAAATAACTCTGAAAAGTACCACCACTTTGGAGAAAATTGTCAATTTGGATGAAGATGAATTTGGAGGGTTCACTTTCATAGTGGAGAGGTAAGGTTGGCAAAAGCTTACTCAACCCAAGAAGATGTTCTCAGTAGATGTGGTGAAAAACATTTATGCCAATTCCATTGTTTCAAGTGATACAAGGATGAATCGGTATGCATGGATGAATGACACCCAAGTTTATTATGACCCATCATTAACAAATAATCATGACTTATGCACCTATCAATTGAAGTTAAGTGCTTCCTATTTGGGGGAAGGTGAAGGATATGATGAAGCTTAGATTAGAAAAAGCTTATGTTTGGAAGGTTTGGAGCTCAATCAAAGTGGGTCGGTGTTCAGGTTTTGTATGACCCAAATTTCACAAATTTGGGTCATTTTTTTGTTGTCCAACATATAGCCTTCCTCATATGTCTCTGATTTGCCAATCTCTAAAGCAAAGTTTATCAGATCTATATATGATGAAGACTCCATCGACATTGCTGTAGTCATCTCTAATGTTATTCATGATTGCATCACGAGAGGTGCTCTTTCAATGATCATGCCTTCATTTATCACTGACTTTTGAAAGTTTTAACAAGTACTTGGACCTTACAAGGAGGTCACAGCCTTGAAGACATAAATCAATGCATCATATGTAAGAACTTACTGTAAGGAGAATAGCATCTCACAAGCTCGGGATGAGTTTAGAAATTGTTTTTGGCAATTTGAGCCAAAATCAACAAACTAATCAGGGGAAACAAAACCTACAACAAAAGGCGTATTATCGAGGAATCAAAGGGATTTACAAGAGCTTGCATAACATCTTTGGAAAGAAATCCAACTTCAAAGGAGGATCATATGAGGAATTTGTGGCAAGCACTAAGTGGCTCGAAGGAATATCACAAGACTCAGGTGAGGAGGAAGAGGAAGATGAAGATGAAGATTGAATCTCTTTTCGGCGTATTATCGGTTTTCTCTTTTTCCTTACATGAATTTCTAAGTTATTTATCTTTATGTTTTAATTTCTAAGTTTTTTTGTTTTAATTTAAGTTGTTTTAAGTTGCTACTATATTTTGTATGTTCTTTTTAATTTATGTTTTTAAATTGTGTTTAAAAATAATGTCATTCTTTAAAAAAATTCATATGCCTCAAACATCTCCATAAAACAAATTTTTCCATTCGCATGAGGACAAGCCAACACTTAAAGTGGGAGAACATGGTTTAATGCATATGTAAATTTTTTTAAGAAAGTTAATATTGTTTATAAGATTGTATAGTTATTTAAAAAAGTAATTTGGTTGTCCACAAACTCAAAAAAAAATTCTAAATCAAAATCAAGTGGCTCAATAAACAATTTTGGCATGATTGCATGATTAGAAATTTCTAAGCATATTTTGACTTAAGCTTTTATTGAGCAAAATGAGATTTATTCTAAACTTTTTGTGAAAACATCACATAATGTCATAACTTGAATTTTTTTGCAAATGAAATTTAAATTTGTGTAACATGATCTTTGCAAACATGTTTTTATCCAGAAGTATAAATATAAGCCAACTGAGAGAGTGAGCCAAAAACGTGAGAATCAAAGTATAAATCACAATTTGATTTGTTTAATTAAACTTGTTTGAGTCTTTAAATCTCCTAATCGCATAAGATTGATAGGACATGATCAAGGCATGTTATTTCTTTAGTTGAACCAAATGGCCAAAAAGTCTAAACCAAAAGTTAGTATTATCCTTTGATAAGCCCTTTGAGTCAAACAAAGTAAAACACTTTTTTTTTCAAATTATCGCACAAACCGAAATTGAAAACAATGTTCTAAAAAGATAGCATAATTTTTAAAAGGATGTTTGAAAGAATCAAGTTGGGGGAAAATTGGTGGACGTGACTTCTTAAAAAGAAAAGAAAAAAAAAATCAATCTCTTTACAAAAACAACAAAAGTTGTAAAAGAAAGTGAAAAACAAAATGAGATTGAGAAATTAAGAGGTTGGAAAAGCCAAGGTTCAAAATTAAGAGGTTGGAAACGAATATTATGGAAAAAAGTAGAGTGAAGTGTTTCATTGAGAAATTTTTTAAAAAATGCTCTCTTTTTACTTGAACTCAACTTGATTATCTAGAAAAAAACCTAACCTTGATTGATTATGCAATTTAAGAGAATAGGCGAGAGAAAGAACAAGGTCAAACTACTATAATCAAATGGTTGAAAAATTGAGTGAAACATTTACCCTTTAAAAAGTTCCAATTTTGAACTTGTGTGCAAAAACAATTTTTGATTGAAAAATATTTGCTTAGGTAAATTTTTACACACTTTGATGAAAAAAAGCAAACATTTTTTATTTGAAGCATTATGTGTAAACAAATTCACAAATCATGAAAAATCTCATTGAATTTTTTTTTTTCATGCTTAAGCAAATTTGAAATCATGTCAATCATATCTTGAAAATTAGCCAAGTCTTGAATTTGGATGTGCTTTACCATTTGTTTGAGGACAAACAAAGTCTTAAGTTGGGGGGAGTAGATAAGTGCCAAAATGACTAAATTCCATATGCTTTTTATGGCACTTATCCTTGGAAAAACTGACTTAATTCAACACTTTTTGGATAAAATATCACAATCTTGTATATATGCTTTGTGCATTTCTTTTCTACTTTATTTTGTACGATTTAAGTAGAAAAGAGATGGAATATTTAAGTGTAAGCAAAGTGCTCAAAATAGGCCAAAATGATCCATACATTACATGCTTAAGCTTAGCGTGGCAAGCTGTGTGCTTAGCCTTAAGCATGACTCACCAAAACTTGGCCTATGTGGAAAGCATGAAGTCAACATGAAGCTGCTCACTAAGCAGCATAGCTTGGAACTTATGCACGCTCAGCGTGACCTAGACACCAACTTGGCATGGTCAGACTCAACTAGTCATAGTCAGAATACAAGCCTAACACAGGCCACCACATGCATGGCACACGCTAAGTGCTCAATCAGCAGCTTCGCGTGCAGTCTGGAGCGCCCAACATGGAACAAAGCACCAAGCCACATCAACATCAGGCACGTCAAGCAGCTCAAGCAAGTTGGCCAACAAGTTGGCCAAAGTTAACTTAGCACCCAAGCTTGCTTACCTCATGCATGACCTCACCCTAAGTAGCCTTTTTAGAGTTTTCAGAAGAAGCTCACAATAGCCGGACCAAGTAGCTCACGATAGCTGGGCCAAGTAGCTCACTATAGCTTGGGTGACTCAGCCCCAAGCAGGTGACTAAGTTGCTTGGCCATGTGACCAAATTCATGTTAAAGGGTTCAGTTAGCAGCTTAGCGTTGGAGGAGAGTAGCTTAGTGGGGTCCTGGAACTCCTATAAATAGGAGGCACTTCAAGGCACTTAAGGCATTCCATTCACACATACATTCATCACTTCATAACTTCATCTGAATTTCTCTCTTCTTCTACTTCTTCTTTGTAATTTCTTAGAGGATTTCCACTCTAGAGTAGCTTAGGTAACTTTTATTTGTAATTTCTCTTCAATTCAAGAGGAGAAGGACTAATCAAATGAGATGTCAAAAATTCATTTTGCAATCCGATTTGTGCATGGTAAAGTGTCTTAAATCCTTGGGTTAAGATGGCTAATACTCCTATATCTTAGTTGAATTTTTGGCTCACTAATATTTCTTGTAATTTCTTGCTTCATTATGTTGAATCATGTTTAAGTTATTACTTTGACAATTTCAATTCTTTAAAAAGTACTTAATGCGGTTTAAGCTTGATCACCTAAAACTTGATTTTAAGATCCAAAATGTTTCTTTTTAAAGCCTTGACAAATGAACTAAAAATTAGGAATACACCTTAGTTCATTTGCCAAATCAAAGCATCCATTTTACGCAACTTGTAATCAAGGCTAATCAATATTTACGGAGCTTGAAATAAGGCATGACAACTTATTTCGTCAAGTTGCAGTTTTCTATTGATTAGTATATTTTTCAAGGTTTGAAAATCATGTTTTCTCATCGGGAGACTAGGGGAAATTTTATGAACTGATGTTTGGAATAACCAAATTATAAGACAATCTTTTATAAACATTTTTCAAGAAACATTTTAAGAAATATTTCCATCAATCAAACTAAATTTTCTCCTCAAGAATTTATGTATATTAGTTGTTTACGTTTACTTGTTAGAATTTCGTAAACAAAACCAATCAAAAATATGTTCAATCTTTATTAGTAATACAACATGTTTATAATAATGTTCTATTACGCAATTCCTTGTGGTTCGATATAACCCTATACTATACTACAATTGAATATTGAAAGAGATGTAAGTGTAAAATAGTAAAGTATTAACTTATAAATTTTATTTGTTGGCAGAGAATGAAACCTTGAATCAAAGTGCAAATTAATTATAAATTGTATCTTTGAGAAATGGAAAAATACACAGTCATAATGAGTGATCTAACTACTAACTTCTATTCTCAGTCATTTACTTTCCACAACTAACATTTACTTTTTGTCATTTATATTTCCACAACTAATATTTATTTATTGTTTTATTCATTTATTTACCAACCTTCTATAAGGAAGTAGTTCACTTAATAAAAACGAAAATAAATATCATTCACTATCACTTGTGTTAATTTCATAAATTCATACCAGTAAACCGGTGTGTGAAATTCATTCCTACAAAGCCGAGATGGTATGAAGTTGTTAATAATTCAATAAAGCTAAGTTGTTGATCAAATGGAATATTCTTGAAACCATTATACCGGCGTTGGAAATTCTTTCCAACAAAGCTGAGATGGTGAGCAAAGAATAAACCAGTAACTAAATAAATTGATCAAAAATTGTCTTACCAATCAAGAAAACTCTATGAACAGGGTCCCGAGCTCAAATACCAGAAGTTGGAAAAGGTTGCCTACGCCCTCTTGGTAGCAATAAGGCAGCTACACCCTCTTGGTTGTTGTTAGGCTTGCACATCAAGCAACATTTCGCTTCAGTCAACATCCTCAGACTAATGGTTTGGCAGATGCGACTAATAAGGTCATCCTACAAGGAATATCTTTTGGGCCTATCGTACAACTCCTTATTCTACCACCGAGGAGTCACCTTTCAACCTCACCTATGGGGCTGAGGCTATGGTCCCGATGCAAATTTGTGAGCCCACTTGGCGAACATTGCAATTTGATTAAGCCGCCAACTCAACTATCTTAAGGCACAATCTGGACTAGATAGAAGAAAAAAGGGACCAGACTCGTATCAGGGAAACCGCCAACAAGAGACGAACCGCCGATAAGTACAACGCTACTATGGTACCTAGAGACTTAGAAACCCGTAGTCTGGTCCTCTTAAGAGTAGACATTGGCAGAGTCAAAGGGAAGCTCGCGCGAAATTGGGAAGGACCTTATCGGGTAACAGAAAAGATCGGTAAAAGGGGCCACAAACTGGAAGACTTGGCAGGAAAAGAGATCTCCCACACTTGGAATGCAATGAACCTGCGGCAAATTTTTTGCTTAAAATATTTAAATTATATATGTTGGTCCCTTTAGCGACTTAACAACTCATGTAACCCAGTACAACTTATATGTTAACAAGGTATTATTCATATGTTTCTTGGCAAGCCTTAGAAAGGCGATCAATGCCCAATCATTCAGCTTTGTTATTCGGATCATTTATGAGAATATGATTAGTTAATTCATCTATAGAAGTTGGGGCAATCATCACTTAAGGAATATCCAGCCTTGTTATTCGGTTCTTTTGTGAAAATTCGGATAACCATCACTTCGTTCAACCTGATTAGTTATTTCATTCATGAGATCTAGGTTGTCACCACTTAAAGATTACTCAGTTTCATTATTCATTTCGTTTATGGAAGTCTGGACAGTCATCACTTGGGAATTACCCAGCCTTTATTGTAATTAATTCATAGAAATTCGGGTGTTAGCTACTTGGACCTTGCTCGACCTGTTTTAGGAGATGACTCGTCATTGTTATTATGTTCCGGTTAATGAAGACAAGTTATAAGATTTACACAAGGCAAAATAGAAAAGAAACTCTTCGTTCATAAAGGGTTCAGATTTAATATGACCTCTTAAATCATAAGCAACAAAAAAGAAAAAAGAAGATGCACTTAGGTAGACTTCCCCTAGCAGAATCCTTAGAACGGGGAATAGGAGTCCCAACAGGTGGAACATCATCGTCGGTTAGATCAATCGACCGAACCTCCACCAGGACAGGGATGGTATTGACCTGGGGTTCTGAACAGATGGGCAGAATGCCCGCTGGCTCGGTGGATGGATCATCTTCCCAAATAGGTTTAGAGGGGGCAGACGAGTCAAACCTCGCCTTCTTGTGACCTCAAAACTCTTCCTCTTCAAGGCGACTCTCCTCAAAAGGCTTGATCGATCTGATTGATCTCCCAAGCAGCTGCTGAAAAAAGGAAACAAATATAAGTTAGATCGTATAACAACATCACAAAAAGAAGAATAAGGTGGAAGAGAGCACAACCATTTATATACTGAAGCGACATCAATCCTCGCTAGCATGCATCATTTTCATCCTTGTTGGAGCTATGACCTACCCAGAACATCCATAAGAATAGGCAAAGGGTGCATGGCCGCTTCATGACCTTGCAGAATATTTTGAAAGCCCGAATGAAACCTAATGATTTAGGATGGATTTGAGAAGGGGCTACTTGAAGATGTCGCAACACCTTGACATACCATTTGTCAAAAGGTACTCTCACCTTGATCCGCTGTCAAACGCACTCATACATATAGAAACTCCACTAATTCTTATTCTCCAAAAGGATATATTGGCAAACCCGTTCCCGGTCAGAGGGGCTGTACCATAAGATATCATTCGTTAGGCGGGTTAGCACCTCTACGTTTGGACGCTTGTCTGGAGAATAAAAAGAGATAGTGCCTAGAACTTAGCGGTCCACCCATCAATAAGGAGACTTCAGACCCACCATCTCCCCCGGAATGGTAAATTGGTCAGCACGGTCAGCAAAATTCCTTCACATGAGTGTCCTATCACCAAAAGAAATGTTAGATTCTGAGCTAGACATGTCATCCAAGACTGGACCCCACTTTTTGCAAAAAGCTGCTCGGTCTACCACAACAGCCTCATTCCCGCCCTTTTTCTTCCTCAGATCACGCAATAAGGCAGGCAATGAAAGTTGTCATTGTCGCCTCCATGCAGACCAACTATTACCCAAGGCAGAGGCGAGTCAAGCTCGCCTTTGGTGACAAGCGGTGGGTGTAGTAAATATGGGTGGAGGTCCGGACAAGACCTCCACCTTATTAGAGCTAGACCCCTCACCGACTATAACACGAAAATAAATAAGCAAAAGGGGGGAGAAATTATCGAGTATTTTAAATGAAGGTTCTGGAAGAAAAGAAAGCTCGCTTGTCCAGATTCAAGAAATGATGCAAGCTCAACAAGAAGATTTCATGATGAAGTAAGATAAAGAAGGATGAAGGGGAAGACCCCCTATTTATAGAGAAGGGCCTGAACGCAAACCTTACCCTAAGCCCAACCCAAGGGCACATCTACCCGTTCAAAATCATTCGAGAGCGATCTAACGGTGACTCGAAAACCAAAGCAGGAGATCTGAAATGAACAGAGGCGTCGGTTGGGCACCCGAGGCCTCTAGATGAAACGTTGCCAATCTTTCACGTGTCGATTGAGGACAAATATCCATCATGACCTACCCATGTACCTAGAGGCTACCCGAGCCCAATAAACCGAAACACCTTGAGTCTACTAATCCGCCCCACTTTCGGGCGCCTTGATAGACAAGGGGAAACTATTCCACCCCGAATAAATTCGAGTTATTCCAAGCTCGACCCAAGCGCATAACCAAATTGAGCTTCCCTTGTTCACCCGCCAGGGCCGGGCCAAACCCACTGCAAGTGCCATTAATGCATCTGACTCACCATTAATGCACATATGACTCACTATTAATGTATCTCTAACTCGTCATTAATGTGTTGTTGGCTTGCATTAATGTGTCACTAACATTCCACGTGCCATGCCACCTGCAAGTTTTACCTACCACCTGACAGATCGACAGTTGCAAACTTGCAGGATGATAAGGAGAACCCGACATACCGTTGTCGTACCCACCAAGTACTGGCCAATGGACGAACGCCACGTCAGCCACTTCAAACTCTTTAAATAGGAGAACCCCACATAGGAAGTATCAATTAACATTCATTCCCTCATTTATTACTTACATTCATTGCTCTTGCTCTAACTTTTCTCTTATTTACTCTCATTGTGTGTATAGAAAACCACATACTGACTTGATCGTTAGAGAACCTCTTCAGGTACCTCTCCCAGCGCGTCCAGACAACACTCCGACCAAGACTCTTGACCACCATTATTCAACCGAGCATTCGATTCCAACCATACTCGATCAACACAAAAGAACACTAACCTTGCATCTTCTTTTATTACATAACTGCTCGTTTTTCACCCAAGTAATCTTCCTTTCAATACACTTCCACTCATACAAATATTCTTTCAGTATTACCTATTGTCTTCAAAATACCTTTTGGCACCTAGGAAAGGATAAATAATAAAATATCAAACTAAAGTTTACTAGGATAATTCTTCGGTGTTTTCCTTTCCGTAGAGTCAGTTTCTTCTTCAATCTTATTGTGATTAGCTCCAATTGAACACCCAAATTTATAAAGAGTGAGAATCCACTTATTTAAAGAATAAGTTTTTTAAAATTATTCCTTATCCTAACTATCAATTTTAGAGAAATTCAATATCCTCATATATAAAAAGTAGCGAAGAAGTTACACTTAAGCATCCCTACAACCTCGTGTAAATGCTACTCATGAACATTTAACTCATAAAGACAACTTTAAAGGAGTTAATTGAAACTAACTCAAAACATCAAAGAACAAATTTCATACACTAAATATTCTGTATGGACGCATCACCCATATGAATAGTGTAATGTGCATATTGTAGTGAAGATATTTCATTTGCAGTTGGACCCATTTTATAACCTGAAAATCCCTAATGCAACTAGTTGCTTCATCAGATCGTTGAGCCCCTCAACTAACACCAAGAACAAGAAAGGCACCAGGGAATTACCTTGCTTTAAGCCTCACATAATTTGAACTTCATCGATCATACTGCTATTACCTATGACAAAAGGTTACCATAAAAAACACATACTCTCACCCAACTAATCCATTTTTGCGATGAACTCCATTCTCCGGATCAGATATTCTAAGAATGCCTATAGAATCATAAGCTTTCTAAAAATAAACATTGTTCTCATGTAATACATTTATTAAATAAATCCGTCCGTTAAACTTACTTTCTCCAAAGCCTGTAAGTTGGTTCAATAAATTAAAAACTTCAAAAAAAAAGTAGGTGCTTGACTTTAGACAATAATAAGTAATGCCTAAACAATATCAAATGTTGGTTATGTTATATACCCCATCAAACAACCTACGGAATTCTTACTCCTAATGAAACTTGTTAAATACAATTTCACTAGTAGGCTTAAATATATTTTAATTCTTAGATATTGACTTTTTCTCCAATGAAAATAACTTCTTTTTTTTCGAAGTTTTTCTACGCAAGTTTATTTTGTTACAAGTTGAACCAAACAAAATCAATGAACAAATATTAATTTTAATATTTAACCATTATTCTAAAAAAAATATAGAAATAGAATTAAGAAATAGAGAATATAATATCTATATACAAATAATGCCCTAATAATATATAAAATTTATATACATCCATATATAATTTGTTTTTTTTTTTCACAACTTACCATAGTTATCAACATGCATCCCCTACGGCAAGTCTTAGCTGTTCGGAAGGAACACGTGCAGATATCTATATAATCTGCAAAAACTGCAATCAACCCAACCTTCTTCCATTTACCAATCTCTTTCACTCATTACTCTTCTCTCTGAAAAATCCCACATCATATAATGGACTCTGCGCCAGTGAATTGGGAAACTCTAGACACTTTGGTAATTGATTTCGCCAAATCAGAAAACCTAATTGAAGATTCCTCTCATGTTCAATCTTCATCTTCTCCTTCCTCATCTTATCAATTGAGGCTCCTCATCCGCCAGATCAGGCGTTCATTGGAATCAGGCTCCATTGACGCCGCCGTAAATCTCCTCCGCTTCCATGCTCCTTCAATCCTCAACGATCATAGGATACTCTTCCGATTGCACAAACAGGTGCGCCAGTAATTTAATTAATTATATTGTTATTAATTGTATTTAATGAAGGTGAATTTGACGTAAGGTTGTTGTTACGTATTGACCGTGAGGTCATGGCTTCAAATCATGGAAACAACCTCTCCAGTTGGAGATGTAAGGCTGCATATATCTACAATTCCCTGGCTCCAGTAACTTGGTAACTTGGAGCCTCCTGCACGGGGTTGCGCTTACTAATTATATTTAAACGTTTCTGAGATTTTATTGTTTTTGTAGAAATTTATTGAGCTCCTTCGTAAGGGGACTGTAGAAGATCGTGACTCTGCTATTGATTGTTTAAGGACTGCTCTTGCTCCTTGTGCGCTTGATGCTTATCCGGTACAGTGAATTTTCTACTTCAATATGCTTTGTTTTTTGTTTTGTTGTAAAGTGATGGATTCTGATGGTTTTCTTTGTATTTAAGGAAGCATATGAGGAATTCAAGCATGTTCTGCTCGCATTTATATATGATAAAGATGATACTACTTCTCCAGTGGCAAATGAGGTAGGCTGAGCAATCTAGTTATTCTCCGGATAGGAAGAAAATGAGGACGAAATATAAATCCATGATGTTTAGACTGCCACAAGTCTAGAAAATTACCTAATTAGGTGCTAGTTATGGAAGTTAGAGGAATGAAATGAAATCATTTTCACTGGGCAGTGGTTTGATGTATTTAGTTTTCAAATAGAAACTTTTTATTTATTATTCCATAACTAGTGTGTTGTTAGCAAGACCTATTTTAATATGAGACAAAATTTGCTTTCACACACTTTGTTCTAGGCAATGTGCTGAAGTGTTAGTTACACAGTTATACTTGATTATCCTGTTGGTCCTTTTTTATAGGTGACAGTAAATTGTAGGTCTTAACTGGCAATTAGTGATTTTAGTTCTTTTGTCCAATTTGATGTCGTTAATTGACATCGAATAACCGCTTTCACGGTTCTATAAATGGGGACCAATGTGATTTCTAGAATATATTTCGAGCACCAAAGCGGTTGTTTCCTCCTAATGTTAAGAGATCAGTATTAAAGTTGCTCTTAATTTGTCTGTCTTTTAGTTTAAAAAATTATTTAATTTACTTGTTTGCTGATTTGTTGAACCAAACTGCCTATAAGGGTTAATTACAAATAAGTACAAGAGCCTATATATTTAATATAAAAATCCTATTATAAGCAATTAGTAAGAAATAATTGGTTTAGGTCAAGTAGTTTCTAAAACAAAGCAGATGTTAGTTGTAATAAATACCAACCTCAAGAGAAGCAAGTCTAATTAATCCTTTTTTGTTGTCAAAACTTTTGTTCTTTTGAAATAGCGAATTTCATGTGCACCAGGCCACCAGCACAATGCAATCAGAGCCAGTGTGGTGGTCTGGGTATGTATCTGTTGTGGCTTATCTTGTAAATTAAATAATCGAATGATTTTTGGGGAGAGCTTCTCCTTGTAAGTGAACAAAAAGTTGTTTCAGTAGTGGTGTAGCACCTGAAGTGTAAGCTGTGGTACCTGGACTTTTATATCTACTTCGTAGGACAGTTATTCCACATCCAAAACTTGTGGTATTGTATCATTTGTATGAGACATGCTTATGTAACTATTAATGGTACTTATGGTAGGGTAAGAACACTGTTGCTGGTTTTTATATGATTTTTAGGACATAAATACCATAATCATTATTTATCTATTCATAGGATAGTTGTTTGATATCCAAAACTTGTGGTATTGTATGTAACTATTAGTGGTAGGGACACTGGTTGCTGATTGTTACATGATTTTTAGGACAAAAGTACAACATGGTTATTTATCTGTATCGTATAATAGTTGTTCGACATTGAAAACTTGTGCTATTGTATAATACATGCTTATGTAACTATTAATGATAATACTGGTTGCTGGTTTTATATGATTTTTTGGACATAAAATACTAACGAGGTTAACGGAGAGGTATCTTTCAATTTTTGTCAGGCACCCCTGTCTTAGTAGGTTAGTGTGTCCATGCTCTCCTCAACTCTTTGTATCTTCACCTGGTGTTATCTTCCCAACCGTTTTCTAAGGACATGGCCGCAAATAAGTTCTGTAGTTTGTGCGTATTTCCATGTATTGGCATGTTTACCATTAGGGAAGAGGGTCATTATGCAGTGAGTTATGAGCTTAAACTTAAGGCTGACTGGCTTAAGGGGAGGGTCCCTACTCTTGCATAAACTCTTAAAATTCCTAGTGGAAAACATTATAGAAGACAGAAAATGCTATTTCCTGTTTGTTTTTGACTTTATAGGGTGTCTTGAGATGACCCTGATTTAAACTCCAAATTTCATTAATTCACTTATTTATGATAATGGAAGTTGTATAGACCTTTTCCTTTTTTCTTTAAGTGAGGTATGTGTTTGATCTTATACTCAATCTGTAGTTTTCTGTCAAGAGTGAACTAGTTATGAACACAATCATGCTTGCTTTTATCTTATGCAGTGGTCTGAAAGGAGGAGGTTTGACTTAGCCGGATTTATGTCCTCTATGTTAAGAGCTCATTTACATGCTTATGATCCAATTTTCTCAATGGCTCTGAGATATTTGATAAGGTTATCTATCACTTCTTATTCATTTTGTAGTAAATGATCAAACTATGATGTTTACTTTTCGATATGCAATTATATTTTTCTTTCTTTTGCCTCATTTTGGATTATATTTTTCTTTCGTATTTCCTGTTCTTCACAGCATACACAGGGCGTATTGTTTACGTCAAGGTATTACGTCACCCATATCTGATTTGACTGAAAGATTGCTCCTTGAGGAGCGTGACCCTCCTGCAACTCCACAGGACACATTATATGAAGTACCACCATTTGATGAGGTGAGATATCTATGTTGTATTATTCTGAAATTTCATATGGAAGTCAAGTGCAATTTAATAGTGACTGCTACCATTTTATCAAAAACTCATTGATGGTCTGCTTCCACATATTTGTGTACTACTACATATTGCACCTATTATTTACATGTATTTATCCATGCATCATTTGTAAGCTGAAGCTGTGTTTGGTTCTGGAATCCAGGTTGACATACAGGCTCTTGCACATGCTGTAGAGCTTACTAGACAAGGAGCAATTGATAGTTTGAGATTTGCTAAGGGTGATCTGGTCATGGCATTTCAGGTTTTATACTCTTACCAGTTCATATGCTCTTGTCTTCATTTTAAACATTAACCTGTGAATATTGTTAGTTGTCTTTCTGCTAAATTACTTCTAGGGTAGCATAGTGGAGATGGCTTTTTTTATATGGACGAAACTACAATTTGAAACCATCTTTTAATTCTGTTCTGAAGTTACAGTGGTCCTTTCTTTAGGTTAGTAAATATTTTTGCACCATTTACCTAGGAAGAAAACCACGATAATATTGATGTGTTGGTTCTGGTCTTCTGGAAAACCCAGTTTGAAAAGAATCACTTTTTGCACATTTTATCTGGAACTAAGGATCAATATTTGGATATCATGAATATTCCCCAATTTCTTCTTCACACCTTCAACATAATAACCTCTCATCACCATGTCCAAGGTAAGGGCTGACTGAATTGGAACATAAAATGAGGAAAGAAAACTTGTTTATGGTTGATACGAAGCATGATGGGGTGACTTAAGGTTGCATTTGATGCACACTGAGGAAGAGGACAAGCAGAACAACACAATAGAACTATTTGAATCACAATACAGCCTTTTGTTCTGCCTGCTGTTTGGTGGTCCGTGCACAGCTCAAGTAGAACAGTGCAAATTATGCTATGATATCCTTTAGATACAGATCATACGGTGGTTATGGTGGCAGCGACAATGGAGGTTATGGTGATGGTGCAGTGGCAGAGGTGGTGCCAGTAACGGTGGTGTTGAAGAAAAAAGGAAAGAAGAAAAAGTGATGTGATTTTTTTAATTTTATCTGTTTATATTTTAGTGCTATGGACACAGTTTTGTCCTATGGTTTAGTGGGGGATAAAAAGAGTAAGTTTTATGCTATCCACTTTAGAAATAAAAGAAGGGATCCTGTCCCTTGTTTTTTAACAAATCAAACACACCCTAATATTTCAATATTAATCTTTGTCTGCATTGGTGATTTATTTCATTTTTAAATCAATTATGCCTTAATGTCTTCGTTGTTATATTCTTTTTGTTGCAGAATGAATTATGTCGGATGAGATTGGATGTTCCACTTGTTGATCAACTTGTTCATGAGTATTGTGTTTACAGAGGCATTGTTGACCCTAGTATAGCATCTCCTCTGTCAGTCTGATTCTAATTTACTTTATATCTTCATATCTTATTTTTTATTGTTTGTTGTCAATTTATGATGAACATAGCATTTGAGAAGCAAACTATTCCAGAACCGGTAAAGTTCAATCAACATGACCGTTGGTATTGCTCATCAAGGGATTGTTCTGTTGAGCTAGACTGTAATGCTGGCAAGCATTGTGATGGTGAAACCTCTGTTGCCAATTTTCACACGGATGGTTCCCCTGAAAATAATGCTGATGTGACTAGCATGCGAGGAATTGACATTGAAGTACGACACACATCTGAAATCACAAGTAGTCATGAAGATTGTAGCACCAGTGGGTCACAACAGGTAGGAAACCCAAGTGTTTTGCAAAGAAGTAGATTGCTGGGAACCGGAGAAAGGAGCAAACGCAAGCGTTGGAGAGGGCGATATGATGACAATAGTTACTTGGCTGATGCTTGTTTGGAAGAGAATGACAAGCAAGAGCATAGCATAAGTACCGCTGTTTCAAAATTATCAAAGGTGAAACAGGTATCTGTTTGAAAACATTGATGTTATTATGTTTAGGAGATAAATTATTGACAGATTGTTTGCAGGGATCTGAAAAGCATTTTGCACTTGATGTCAGTAATGTGGAAGATAAATTTGAGATTCTGTTGGGAACGAAGGAATTAGCTAGCAAAGGATTGGCTGCAGAAGCGGTTGAAGAAGTCAATGCTATTGTTCCCAATTTTTTTGCGCAGAACTCTGTTTTGCTTTTCCAACTCAAACAGGTTTGTGCCTTCTTTTTATGTTGTTATTGATATCCTTTTCTTCAACTTTTTATGGGAGGCAACCAGGGTTTGCTATTGGGCTTTGCTTAATTGCATCAAGAATGGGCAGCCCAATTGCTGAGGATCCCACTTAGTGGGGTCTGCAGAGGGTAGATGTACGCAGCCTAACCCCCGCAAGCAGAGAGACTGTGTCTAGGCTATTTCAAGAATGTGACCTTTAAATGGGATTCCTGGCTGTAGGTTGAATTCCTGAAGTTGGTCAGCTCTGGTGATTATAATGCTGCTCTAAGGGTAGCTTGCTCCCATTTGGGTCCTTTAGCAGCTAATGATCCTGCGTTGTTGAAGCCATTGAAGGAAACCCTGTTGGCTTTACTCCGACCTAATGAAGATGCTCTTGGAACTGCCTTACCTCTAAATGCTCTAGCTGCTTCCCTCCAGGTGTTTTGCTAATCTATTGTGTCTGTAAGACTATAACATGTTAATCTATGAGATTTTCTCACTCAAGGTGCTTCTTCATAAATGTGATGATAAAATTATAGCCATGCCTGTTCCTGCTCCTGCATTCTAAATATTGTAGGAGTATATGAGTAGGACTGCTAGAAAAAGTTGAGAAAGAATTCCCTGTAAGGTTCTGACGTGTCTTGGTGATTGGTGCATATTGAAAACTTTGTAGTTTTCATAAACCTACATAGTATTGATAGGATAGAATCTCAATTCTTAAATAATATCTTCCAGCAATTTTGAATTATCTGATGCCCAGGCTTCTTCTCTTGTGTCTTTATGGTTATATGATATTTCATGTTTTGTCACAATATGATATCATGTCATATTCTATGTGAAAGCTTTCCTATCACTACACCGAAAAGACTTTGTTCTGTTATTTTTATGATTACATCAATACAATGTTGGATGTTTTCATTGCATTATGCTATTTTTAAACATACAATGACGATTTCTTATTGGATAGGTTGCTGTTGGAAGGAGGCTTGGTGTTGAAGAACCTCAGCTCATGAAAATAATGCGAGCCACTCTTTATACGCATAATGAGTGGTTTAAGCTTCAAATGTGCAAAGATCGTTTTGAAGGTCTGTTGAGGATTGACTCCTTGAAGGAAGTTAATACTCCCTTTATTTCTCCAGTATCTATGTCCAAGTCACATGGTGATAGCTGCACAAATGGATCTTCTCAAGCTACAGTATCTTCAGTCACCAGAATGTCTGAAGATGGTAGCAGTCCATCACAAGAGTCCTCAAGGGATATCATCTGCGATGAAGGTGCAATACTCAAAGTGATGGTAAGTATGATTCCTGGCATTAACTCTTTTTCCCCTAGCAAAAATAAACTCAAGTGCTGTGCCAATATGTCTTTAGTGGGTTTTGACATCAACCAATCATTTTTACACTGCAACATTTAATTAAGCTTTTTCACTAAATATAATAAATTTAAGGGTAAAATGTTCTAGTTTTTTGACTGGCATAATTGTTTATGTAACTTTGTTTGTCAAAGCAATACATTGGTTTCCTTTTTGCAACAAGGCATATACATTGACGATTGAAGTTTATATAGGTAGTCCAGCATTGATGGTCAGTAGTTGAAACATTGTGTCTCAATGATTTCTAGACAATATTTTCTTATTTTCTGCCCCATTTTTTTCAGTATGTTTGATCCCATCATTGTTTTAAATTGTGGTTACGGTTGCGCATTGTTTATCGCAATTGCGGAAAAATGCTGTCGCAATTGTGGTCACGATGTCGTTGCCGCAACTCCCAAAACACTAATTATGGTCGCGATATCGTTGCCGCAAATCCCAGACACTCATTTCATGTCCTGCAGGTTTACCAACTCAGCTGACTTTAGGAGTTCAGAGACTTGCAAGTTAACTTGAGTGGCTACTTTCTAGACTTTTCCTGATCTTTTATTTCCCATTTGTGTACATGTTTATTATATATTTGATAAATACATATTGCAAAAGCAAAATAACACAATGGCATAAACCTGGTTTCGTTTTAGTTTTGGCTCTTTATCTTGATTACGATAGGGTTTATGGATGATTGCAGGAGTTTCTGGCTTTGCCTAGAGCTGATGCAATCCATCTGCTTGCACAATACAATGGAAATGCGGAGACAGTCATTCAGCAGATATTTACTTAGTCCGAGTGTAGGAAACCTGAGGAGCAATGTTTTAAATCTGGATCCGTAATCATTACCGATGCCGATATGTCAAGGTTTTGGGTGTCACCGAAACTGTATCTTGACCACAATCTGGGTTGCATCTACCACAAATGCCTGCAATTATCCAAAACGTAAGGTTTTTGAAGTTTCCGAAATTGCTACCGAAACCGTTGTTTAATTTTATTGTCTCAGTTTTAATGAGATAGTTGCAAGTAATAAAATGACTATTTGTGCGATTCAAGTAGGTTAATGAGAAATTAATGCTATTTGCATATACCTTTATCAGTATATTTTTAACAAAGACAAAGTTAATTATTTTGTGACAATCTAATACTCTGCTCTGCAACTACCATTTTCTAGAGTTATGTTAGTTGCTCATATTGAAGACAAAGGAAGAACATCAACAAGACAAGCCACAAAGCTTGGCATGGCCTTGGTGCATGGCCCTTGCATGGTGCTTGGTGAGGCTTATGGGACACTAGCTAATTGTCTTGAGATTGCCTACGGACACCAGGTTTTGGCTCTCAATTGTTCTAGAAAGTTGTTTTTAGTGAAGTTAGTTAAGCTAGTTACGTTTTATATTTTTGGGTTATCAATTTCTAGATTGCTTGTCAAGCAAGCTTCCTTTTGTTTTGCAAATTCTCTTGTATAAAAGCCTTCACAAGGCGCTTCTAAACAATAAGAATGTTGGTTATTCACTCATCAATTTGCAATATGGTATCATAGCTTTCACTTTGAAACATCTGGTTACCCGTGTTGCGCAAAGGCTCATTCCTTTGACCAAGATTTCTGGCCAAAATCGTGTGCAACATCTTCTTTCTTCTACATTCTCAAACCTATATTGTTTCTCTTCTCTAAAGGAATACAATGACAAATTCCTCAAGCCATGAGCCAAAAAGGGAGCTGCAGCTTAGTTCCAATGACATACAAAATCTATATTACCTTCATCTTGGAGAAAACCCATGAGCAATACTTGTGACATCCTCATTGGCTAACACTAATTCCCATTCATGGAGCAGATCAATGAAGAGAGAGAACAAGTTCAAATTCGTATATGTATCAATCACCGCTCCAACCCTTTCTGATCCAAATTTTGACGCGTGAGAGTGTGCAATATAATGGTGACTTTATGAATTGTAAGGTTTCTATCCTCTCAAATTGCACAAACACAACCTATGGAAGATAGATTTTCCAAAGGTGACTAATTTAGAATTTCAAATTTAATTCAGGAACTCCATTCAATAAGGCAGAGAGATAAAAACATCTCAAGTTATTTTACTGATCTAAAGATTTTATGTGAATAACTTGAATATTTGACGTCCATACCATGTGTGTGTGAAATAAAGTGTAGATGTGGATTGGTTAGAATAGTAAACGAGTATCGTGACACAAAGTATGTGATATGTTTCCTAAAGGAGCTAAATGATGAGTTCAACATCACTAAGACACATTCTCCTTATGGAAGCCTTTTCTATCATAAGCATAGTATTTTCCTTGATACTTCAACAAGAAAGACAATTAATAGGGATGAATTTGCTATTCAACTCTGCTAGTAACAAGTCACAACCAAGTGCAAATGATAAAGGGCAACAATGAAGATCAAGAACCAATTCAAGAGGCAATTTCACACAAGGAATAGGCAGAGGGATTGGAAGAACATACATAATAGATCGAAAATGATTTGATTTCATTATGAGCTATCCTGCAATAAACCCAGTTGTTGCTCGAAAATGATTTCATTTTATTTCCATTTTTTTTAAGTGTGTCAAAGCTTTTTCCAGATGTTCAATAGTTCATTTTCATAGTTCTTCTGAATTTTGAATAGTCTTCAAGATTCTCTATTTTCGATCATCTAATAAATTACTTAATGAGATGAAGGAAATGGACACAAGGTATACAACTTTTGTAGAAGGGAAAGACATATTGTGGATACTTGCTACTTCAAGCATGATTTCCTACCAAATTCTTAGCAAAATAAAACAAGGCAAGTAACTGGTATGATAAATAGTGCAACAACGAATGATTGAAATTCTCACAATGAGTCTATAGAGCCTCATGCATAAGGTAATCCTAAAATGAACTTCAATTTTGGCCTTGAGTAGTATGCACAATTAACATCTCTTCTCCAAAATGTTGCCTTTAGTAATCCTAATCACAATATAAATCAGTTAAGTGTGGTGCCAACTAATGAATCCCGGACCAACCTTGTCCAAGAAAACCAATAAGTCACAAGTAACACATCTTTTTGGATCCCGGACATAAGTGCTACAAATCATGTTTGTCGTCACCTAAGTAGCTTTGTTGAATTTCATTGCATAAAACCTATCACCATTAGTTTACCAAACGGGTCCACCACATTAGCAATATTCTCAAGAACAATGGTCTTTTCTAAATCATTAGTATTGCATAATGTGCTTTACATTCTCGAATTCAAGTTTAATCTCACCTCTTTCACAAGCTTACAATTTCTTTACATTGCAAATTAATCTTTCATGGTTCAAAATATTCAATTCAATATATGATTACCTTGAAGATATTTGGACATGTTGAAGTAAGGCATAACTTGTCTTAGAAGGAATTTTAAAACTACTATGACTAATGAGCATAATGTAAATGCTTTTTGAAATGTATCGTTCATTGATTTGTGGGACATCCTTCTTCTAAGAAGGTTTGTGATATCTGCCACTTACAAAAACAAGCAAAATTATCCTTTTCAAAAGTTTGCATGTTTTTGATCTAGTACATGGATTGTTAGCCAATTCCCCTATCTATATAACAACTTTCTCACTGTTGTACATTATTCTATCCATACCTAGTTTTTCTTAATGAAATCCAATGCTGAGACAAGGACATTGATGTTGGATTTTGTTAAGATGGCACAAACTCAATCCAACAAAGTTGTAAAAGTCGTAAGAACTAATAATGAGTTGAGTTTAATGTGCCTACTTTCTTTAAGGACCATGATATTATACATCGAACATCCTATGTTGGGACTCCACTACAAAATTTTGCTGTAGAAAGGAAAGCGTAAACACCTACTAAACATAACTAAGACCCTCCTATTTCAATCCAAGCTTTCTAAGTCTTTTTGGTCTTATGTTGTTCAACATGTTGTTTAATAAATAGACTACCTACTACCTAATCTTGTTTTGCAGCATAAGTCACTCTATGAGCTATTGCAAAATATTTTGCCAAATCTCCTTGAGATAACAGTCTTTGGTTGCCAATGTTATGCTTCCACTCTTGTCCATGAAAGATCTAAATTAGATGTCAGTACTAGGAAGTGTGTCTTCCTTAGCCACAAGAGTAGCACAAAGGGATAAGTTCCATTTGATCTGTTAAGTGGGAAATATTTTTGTCAAGGTATGTTGTGTTCTATGAGGACTTGTCTCATATAAGCTTGAGCAACTTGGGAATGAAGTTGTTGAATCTACCCCTGAGAGTGCCTTTGATATCTTGGTCCAACCACATATACCCAATTCCCAAAGTCACAATGCTCTCGTGTAAATCGATTGTGAACTACTAGAACCAGTTTCATCTAGTCTAAGGCAAAATGAATTTCATAAAAACCATTCCTCACAAAGTATCACAATTCTTGGTTATAATGATCAAAATCCAAACAATTCTTCACCTCAAAGTCTTAGAAGGTGAAATCGCCATAAACATCGATCCATTACTTGCAAGATTTTCATTTCAATCTCCTTAGCTCCACTTAACCAAATGCAACATAGGATATTTATCTTCCCCTTTCTTCAGTTTTGTCATATAAGTCTATGTCTTCCTCTCACTTCAGCCACATACTTCCTATTACAACCAACAATGAAGCAAAACATTACCACGAGGATGTAAATTCACAACATTGGATCAAAACTATGCAGGATAAGTTTAGTGCCCTTGAACTATATAAAACTTGGAGCATAGTTGATTTGCCTCCAAATAAAATCTTTACTTGATGCAAATGGGTTTATAAGATCAAGTATAAAATAG
The DNA here is from genome assembly GCF_001865875.1 of Lupinus angustifolius. Classification (NCBI taxonomy): domain Eukaryota; kingdom Viridiplantae; phylum Streptophyta; class Magnoliopsida; order Fabales; family Fabaceae; genus Lupinus; species Lupinus angustifolius. The sequence goes on along the minus strand of NC_032015.1, from coordinate 15,671,436 downwards.
ATGGTTCAATTAAGAGATACAAAGTTTCGCTAGTAGCTAAGGGTTATAATCAAACATAAGGTATAAATTACTTTGATACTTGTGCTCATGTTTTTAGGTTAACAACAATGAAACTTTTGCTAGCAATAGCTGTTTCTAAAAATTGGATTGGTGCACCAACTTGATGTGAACAATGCCTTTCTTTGTAGTGATTTAACTGAAAAGGAATATATGAGTATATCTCAAGGAGTCATCTATCCCAAACCAAATAAGGTTTGTAGACTATACAAGTCTCTTTATGGACTCAAACAAGGAGGAAGGCAATGATTCACAAAAACTATCCCAGTCCCTCCTCTCCCTAGTCATCATGACATTCTCTCTTCACCAAGAACCTAGGTATACATTTCATAACTTCGCTTATCTATGTTGATGATTTAGTTCTACCTAGAAACAGCAAAGCATGAATTGAAGATTGAAGATCTATATGTTATGAAATACTTCCTTGGATTAGAAGTTACAAAAATATGCTCTGAATATCCTTTCAAATATGGGGTTCCTTGCTTCTATGCCTGCCCTACTCCTATAGTCAAAACAATCAAATTATACTAGGGTGACACACCTCCTTACATTATTCGGCCTATTATCGAAAATTAATTGGAAGATTACTCTATTTGACCAACATGAGGCAAGACTTTAGCTATGTAGTGCAACAATTAAGCAAATTTATGTCTAAACAAATAACAACTCATTACCACATTAACTCGAGTTCCAAAATACATAAAGGGAAATCCAGGCCAAGGGTTATTTTACTCATTTTCATCACCTCTCCAATTAAAGGCTTTTAGTGACCCAGATTGGGCAGTATGTTTTGATTCATGGAAATATATAATTTATTGTTGCGTCTTTCTTGGCAATTCTATAATATCTGACAAATCAAAGAAACAAAACATGTGGCATGTTCCCCGACTAAACTAGACTATTGTGCATTAGCTTCAACTTCTTGTGAGATCCAATGGTTAACCTACCTCCTCAACAACTTCAAAGTTCCTTTTACTAAACCAACATTACTTTATTGTGATAATAGTTCAACCAGATGCATACATATAAATTATGTCTTCCACGAGAGAACAAAACATATTGACATTGATTATTATGTGGTCCAAGAAAGCCTCTCAGGTTCGACTCGATCGATTTAAACCAAAAATGAGTTACCCGACTAATTGGACTAGTTTGACTCGGTTGGTTGGAATAGTTTGACTCAGATGATTCAATCATTTTTTAAAAACACCAAAAATAATATTATTTTGAGAGGAAACAAATGTGATGCATTGATGCATTAAAAATTCATTATTGATTATTTAATCTGACACTTGTGTGATAGTAATATTTGTATATTTGAAATATAAAATTATGTACTAATGTTAATTTTTAATTTTTTTTAATATAAATGTTACAAAGTCATTCACTCCAATTAGTGAAGCAATAGTCCAACCAATAATCTATTAACCTAATATCCTAATCAAATCAATGACCAATCCAAGTTTAATAATCAAACATATAAGCAGGAACTACTAGTGTATACTATTTTTTGGGACGAATGTTGAATCATATTTAACTAGTGTATACTATTTTTTTTGGGACAAATGTTGTATTATATTTAACTTTTGAGATATCCATGGCGAGAGTCCTATACTTTTTTAGTGATGTAACACTACACGAATAATGCTGTGCAATAGTTAAACCCCATATCTATTGTAGTTAAATCCCATATCTATTGTGGTACAATTAAAGTATATGTACCATGAGTATTATATTTGACTTTTGAGATATGTGAAATATATGATCGAATGATATTTGCAATAAAGTTAAAATCCATATTTATTGTTGTAAAATTAAGGTAGATGTTCATTGAGATGTAATAAAATTATAGTGTATTATAAATGTATTCTTAGCGTAAATATTTATACACGCTACATTATTCATCATTCGTTTAGAATATTTTTTAAATATTCAGTAATGATTAAATATAAATGATATATAATAAATGTATATATTTTAAATTAAAACGACTTTCTATATAGAATAACATTGTATTATTTATACTATAGAGAAATATTCATTCATTCTAAGAATAAGTTTAAAAAGTTTAGTCCACAACTTAGATATTAATTATAGGAAATCTAATGATTTAGATTTACTCACTAATTCAACTTATTAGATTTTCGTAATGGATATGATATAAAATCTGTTTTTAAACTTAAGTGGCCTCCCTATACTAATAAAATTCATACTTTAATTGTAATTGATTAATTGAGTAACTGGAGACCCATTAGAAAGTGAGGGCTCCCCAATCTCTGGAACCAACCTTTTGGAAGATCCTCCATTAATTTCCACCAGAAATGGAGTGGACTAGTGCTGATTTTTTAAGCTTAGTTAATTGAAACCATGTGACTCTTCCACTACAGCTTATTTATATGTTATGTTTCTGCTCTTCATTATTGATTCATTCAATATTTGCTTTAATTGATTACAAAAATGATTACTAGCTTACTGAATATTTAAAGTGGTAGGGACTGTGTGAACATGCTGCTTTTGACTTGACTCATGTTTGCCTCTTTCAACATGATTTCTTAATCTTATTAACCAATATGGTACGTTCGTGATAACCAAATGTTGTTTGATATGTTCATTGTTGTCACGGGTGTATCTTAAGATTAGAAAAACAAAATCTCATCGATGCATCAATTTGTATATTCATACATACGCCATTTAATTTACATCTCATAACAAAATGAGAAACAAAATATATGTAGTGACAATCTAAGAGTTTTATACATTGTTATATCATTATCAATTATTCATATTTAATCATTACTGACTTTTCAATAAAAGTAAGAGAAAAATATGCATGCATTGACAATATAAGAGTTTTTAGACTGTCACTATATCATTCATCATTCATTCTTAATGATCATTGACTTTTAAACATAAGCACAACATATAATGTTAAATGATACACCGACTGTGTATAATCTTTACATTTATATTATATAGGTATTACACTCTAAAATTATATAAATAAATGATAGATAATATATGAATGATAGATGACATATTGACTATGTATAGATCTTTATGCTGACAATGCATAGATATTATAACCTAGAAATTTTTTATCAAACCATATTACATTTCATATTTCTCTTAGGAAAGGATCTAATTCTTTGTCAGGCCAATCCTCTCGAATCCTAAAAAAACGCAGCACTAAAATACCTAGTTTCTTAAGAATAGATTCATATAAATTCATGGCATGTTTTGAATGTTAACATTTTTTGGTTTAATAAGGAGTATAGGAGCCAAGCTGATGAATTTTTACTACTGTGTTTGACAATAATTACTTTACCAAGAGTGGAAAGATTCTTTCTTAGTATGAATAATATTTTATATTTCATATTCGAATCCAAAATAACCTGTCACCCTCTCCCCTCCCTATCTCGAAACAATCTCATAAAAAATGAAGTACTCGGTGCTATTGTATTATTAAGTACTACGATATTGATTATTATCATCAATGATATCTATCTTTTGTTGGAAACAATTAAGTACAATTGTACTAACTAATTTAACTAGCAAAGAGTTTAATATTTTTATTGTTAAGAACGAGGAAAATAGCTGCAATCTAGCTAGATACAAGAGATATATTTGTCATGGAAATCCTAGTCTTAGGATGAATAATATTTTTTTTTTGGTGTAATCAAATATATTTCATCACCATATAGATAATATATTAATTATTTTGGGGTGTTGATTACTCCAGTTAATAAGTGATTGTCGCTCACCTTGGTATGTGTTTGACTAAATAAAAGAAAACTGAATTATCTTTTGTTCCACCACACTACAAAAATACACATCATGACTAAACAAGATAGACATACAACCTAATAAATCTGACAAGAAGGATAATCCCTAAGCCCTCTCAAGTTAAGGACCAAAATGATTGGGCTACGCGAACAAGTTTTCTATCAACACAACATTGGGCCCACCCCTACTACCACTTTGCTGTGCCACCTGCCTAGAGCTCTCACCTTAGACTGCACTGCCTAGACTCCTATTGCAAGCGGCAAGCTGTTATGCACTAGGTGGACCTACAATATGACTACACGTCCCATCTATAGAATATGGATCTGTCAAAGTCACCTAACGTGGAAAAATAATTTCCACTTGTCTGGGACAGACCCAATATGCCATTTTGTCGACTAGATCAATAGCATCTACAAAGGAATATTTCATTCACTTCTCTACTATAAATAGGGATTCTCTCCCTTAAGGAAGTTTACTTACTCTTACTTAACTTTTGAGCTTACTTATTCTCTCTATCTATCTCTTACTTATTATTCTCTAATATTCTACATATTTATGTCATGTATTGACTTGGTCGTCGGAGAACCTTTTTAGCTGCCTCATTCGACTGATTCAAGGATCACTCATGTCATACTAGGGACAAGGATCCTCTGTCCCAAGTAAACCATGTCCATATGTACCAAGCCAATAAAATTTCATAGAACAGTGTGCAAATATTAATTTATATTATTTTAATTTTTACTTTTAATCAAATAAAATTTTATGATTGGACAGAGACACCAAATGGAACACCAAAGAGGACAGGTGATCCCCATCCCATACTAGAAGATTTCAGCATATTTCAACCATTCATATCCATCTTCTCAAGACCAATAAACATGTTTGGTGAATGAAGTAATAAATCTAATTATTTGGTGGTTGATTAAATCTTTGGTGCAAAGAAACAATAAAATGAAAAAATAAAAATAAATAGATTAATTACTTAAAGAAACATTTGTAGCGTTGACATTAATCTAATTATTTCGTGGTTGAAACATGAAAAAGAATGTCAATGATATGATGGAACTCTTAAAAAAACTTTTCTACACATTTTTCCATAGGCTTAGCTTGTAGCTTAGAAACTTATAGAAGAACTCACCTCTCAGTATGTTCTGTCCACTTATTTTTTCCTCAAAGACAAAGATGTAATAGAGTGGTGGAAATGAAAAAGGACAGCAATAATATTACTCCTCTAGAATGTCTTTCACAAATATTAAATTTCAAAAGATTCTGCTTCAAAACAGTTTACATCAAATTTCAGCTGAAAGGGAGGGTGTACCTCCATACGCATCATCACTACCCAAAATGAAAACTAAAAAAAGTAGAGTAGGTCAAACCGTGGTTCTCATAAGAACCATTCTTTTTGTACCAATAGTCGCCTTATGCTTCTCTTGTACACGTATGCATACACATTGTGTTATAAGATGCATAGATGGACCCAAGAATTTTAGGATGTGAAAGCAACATGTATAAATGGATAGTATATTATATTAAAAGTATAATACAGTTTTTATAAATAAAAAACACTCATTATTAACATATGTATAAGGGGCAATGAACCCTTATAACTGGCACCATCACACATGTTATTGGTGTAGCGAAATCGATCGTTACGCATCATTGATCACATGTAATTAAATGACAAGAAAATTTGTTAATATGGTTCGATCAATTGTGTCTACGTCCCTGAGAGCGTTGAACAACTACTGAGATATCATTAAAGAATAAGGATTACAAACTCTAACACACTCATAGTCCCAACTGTCCACAAAGTGTTTATAATTGGTGCACATTATAACAAGAGACTTGAGATGAATATATAATATTGATCTCTCACCTTCATTCTAATACCATAAAATGTGTGACTTTATAAAATAATATATTGATGCATTCTTGTTGGAGATGCTTGAAATATATTGTATGAAGTCTCAAATTGTATAATATTGAAATAGAGGAGAGGGAAACCAATGTTATAAATTGGGCTCAACTCCTTTATTATATCATGCACACATTATAAACATCAATTGGAAACACCCTATGTGCGTTTGGGATCTTGTAATCCTCATTCTCAAATAGGATATTGGTAGCTGCTCAACCTTCTTGGGGAAATAGACATAATTGGCTGAATCCCGTTAACAAATTTTCTTGTCTTCTTCTCTTATACTTATTATTATGCTCTTATTTGATTTGTTGGGACAAATGATACACATCGTTCGCTTCTACCACACCAACAATTGATATTAGAGTCAATTGACAAATGACTCTTAACCCATGCACCACATTCATGATGGAGATGTTCAATTGAACTTATAACTTTGAATTATGACAAATGAGGGTGCATAATGTGTTGGTTGTAAAAGGTCAGGAAAAAGAAATGTGTGATAATAAAACAATGAGTTGAAGGAAAATGATGGTGGAACTATGGGGAACCACAATTTTTTTTGGATCTAAAAGCCTAACAATTCATGTATTGGGCCAAGTGGTGATAGGAACTCATGTGCTGAGTGAGGTTATGGAATATGTTCTGGTAATATCTCTATAGATGATGGAGAGAATGATCTCACTTGAAATGAGAAATGAAATATCCTTATGGCATGGCTGTAACATCTTGATTAACGATATTAATTGCTAGCAGATCTATATAAGCACATGGCACTGGCTGACTTTGATGTAGGATGTAACACAAGCATTGGTATGGATACAAGTTATACACAAGCATTTATAGTGATGTTGGGTGTGACATGGATATTGACTTGAGTGAAATAGTTTGATATGAACATGGGTTGACATTGACGCAAGGTTTGTGTTATATGTGTTCTTATGGTGGAATATGATAGTTCTTTTGAACTATGATTGTTGGAGTAGACAATAGTGTAGTGGTTGAGGCTTTCCAAGAAAGATCCAAGGTTCAGTTTGACTGAGTATTGAATTGAGCAAGGGCAGAGCATGATGTTCCCTAAGGTGAAGATTCTTGTGTAGATTTTGAAGTCGGCGAGATATTCGTCCATTTCAATCAATCAAGGTAGAGATTGTCCAAGATGCATGCTTGAAATAAACTATTATGTGAAGTCCTACGTTTCCTATTATTGGAATATATGAAAGAAACTGAGTTATATATTAGGCTCAAGTTCATTGTTATAATATATATCAATTATAAACATCAATTAGAAACATCTCATACACATTTTGCCCATGAGTGTGATAAAGTTTGTAATCGTTATTCTATAATAATATTTTGATAGCAGTTCAACTCTCCCATTGACATAGGTAGAATTGATTGAACACCATTAACAATTTATTTGTGTTATTCTCTCTTCTCCATATTCTCTTTTAATATTCGATTACTAATAACCAACATTGCACAATGAATGCTTCTGTTGTAACAACACATGTGAAAATCCAATTTTATCAGTCCTATAAAATACCAAATATAAATATTTCAAAATAAAAATAATAATAAAAATCAAAAAGTGTAATTTTTTAGATATCTTATAACGAATTTTATCTCCATTGACTTTTCAGTTCTTAACTATAGTTAGAAAACCTTTGAATTATCATCAATTTTATTTTAATTAAAAAATATAATCAACAAAACCTTTGATTTTTCAGTGTTTAAAGTGAAAAAGGAGAGAGAGTGCCGAGAAAAGAAGAAGAAAGAAAAGAAAAGAAAGAAAAAATGAATAAAATAAGAGAAGAATAAATAAAAGAGAAAAAAGAAAGGAAAAAGTGGATGTGCAGGTGAGAAAGAAAAGAAAAGAGAAAGGAGAAAAGTAAAGATAAATTTTTTTCAGAGAATGACAAAGAGAAAAGACAAATCATTGCTCCTCTTATTGCGAAGGACAAAAAGAAAAGACAAATCATTTCTTCTCTTATTGCGTATTTAGCCTACGCGTAATCTTTGCTTGATTTTCCACTACAATCTATTCCACATCTTATATGTAGCCTACACATGTATATTTTTATTCTTTTTATTCTCTTTTATTTCATTTTCATAGTTGTTTCATATGTTCTCTTCAATTTATTTTACTTTAGTTGTTTTATTGGTATTATTTATTTGATTTCATAAACAATAACAAATGTTTAAAAAAGATGTGATATATGAAACTTTGCATAATTACATAATTTTTAATAATTAAATATATGGTTAAGTCATTAATTATCAACTAGTGTTGTATCTTTGCTATTCATTCCATGTATCTTAAATAAATTATTCCTAAATACACTTTTTAAATAAAATTGGATATTGTTAATAGAATTTGAATAGTCAGATCTATCTCTTATGTCATAACTTTCTTTCCGCTGAATACAAAAAGTTATCTACAACCAATATCACATATTTCCTATTGGTTGCATCTAATTAAATTTAAATCATTATATTTTAAATATTTTTTTAATTCAATCAAAAATCATATCAAACCAATTAACTAATATTTTACCTAGAATCACATACTCTTGATTTTTCTATTGCACCTAGGGATATGTATGAGCAACATGAACTATTATTAGACACAAAAGTAAAAAATAAAATAGTATAGTTTAAGGATGTAAAATTCCATGGTGTCAGCAAGGATACCATTCTAAAACGGACAAATGAAGTGCTAAAATCTCTCGTGATCCTTAATCGACTTTCGAGCACAAAATTCTTGTTTAAAAACCATATTATCTAATTGTGCATAATATGAAGAAGATCTTGCTCCCGACCTTGACACAGTTTTGATAAAGACACCAAGATCACAAAAAGAAGAAAATAGGACAAAGACTAAGAAGACATAGAAGATTCAAGCTTCAAGGATATTATACTTTAAGTATTCAATAGGTACTTCTATCCTTATGCTTAATTTATAATTTGAAGCAATGCTCAACGAAATTCAAATGAATTTAAACTATTTTCAAAAGAATTGAATAAGTCTTGAAACAATGTCAATAATGATAAGTAACAAGTTACTTGATGTGAGTAACAAGTTTTTAGATCTGGATAACAGGTTACCTAAACTGTGTGACAGTTGGTAACAAGTTACTAGAATTACATAACAAGTTATCTGACTAAGAAAACAATTACAAAGCATAACTAACATTGAGTAATCGATTATTACTTTATATTAATCGATTGTCACTTTGGACAGAAACTTTTAGCAATAGATTACACAGTCGTGACAATCGATTACCCATAGCTGTTGGAAATCAGATTTTCAAATTTAAATGAATAGTGTGCATCCAAAGTGAATGAGTTTCATTTCAATCGTGTCTCCTCTTCATGGAAGGTTACTTTGGATGATTGAAAACCCTATTTAAAGATATTGAGACATTCAATTCACACGAGAATAAATACACAAAAGTTTCATTACTTGGTAAAACAATTTCTACACTCTTTTGCAACTTTCCTTTCAAACTTTCAGATTTTCTGGAGTTCCTTTAAGTGCTATGTTCATTACTTGGTAAAACAATTTCTGAACTCTTTTGCAACTTTCTTTTCAAACTTTCAGATTTTCTGAAGTTGCTTTAAGTGTTATGTTCTAAAGTTTCAAACACATAAGAGCATTATTTAGTAAGTATATATTGTGAGAAAAAGGATTGCAAGTTATAACGTTGTCAAAACTTGTAAAGGCAATCCTGTCATTGATATATTCTTCATCTTTTTGTTAAATTTTCATCACATGGGTGTGTTGAGAAGGGGAACGAGTTCACTTGGAAAGGTTATTTTTCAAGGTTAGATAGTTGTGAGTGTGTAAGGTACAAGGGTCTCAGGGATATAATTTGTAATTGCGACTCAAATTATCAAGTGAAAACATCTCTTGTGTGGCAAGAGTACTGGATGTAACCTTCGGTGGACAAGAATGTGAATCAATATAAAATTCTCCGTGCACTCTTATTCTTCTACTCTTTTTGTGTGTTTACTTTTGGTCTTTAACTTGGTTGATTTCTCCGTAAACATTCCGTTGCATAAAAAATTTGATATTAAAGTAGAAAAATAGATCATTTTTCCCAATAACTAATTCACCACCTCTTAGTTGTCATATAATACTTACAATTAGCTCTAGAGCTTATTTTTGGTAAATTATTCTCAAACCGATCCTACAATACATATGGCCTCAAGATCATTTTTGGGAGAAGGTTCCAACATCAATCGCCCTCCAAGCTGTGAAAAAGATCTTGCTCCTGACCTTGACATGGTTTTTATGAAAACACAAAAATCACAAAAAGAAGAAAAGGAAGAAGACCATGAAGACATAGAAAATTTAAAGCTTGAAGAAAATTATAGATTAAGGCTTCATATAGGTACTTCTATCATTACACTCACTTTAATATTTAGTAGCAATGCTCAATTAATCAATGAATGAAAATCATTGTTAAAATAATTTGATATGTAAAAAATACAAAGTCTAATTGCTAAGTAATGAATTACTGGACTTGACTAATAGTTTACCAGAACTAGGTAACGGGTTACCTGAACTGTGAGGCAATTGGTAACAAGTTACTAGAACTGCGTAACAGGTTACCTGACTGAGAATACAATTACAAAGCAAAACTATCTGATGTAACCAATTAATTTATTGTATTAATCGATTACCACATTGGATAGAATATTCGGGTAATCAATTACCACTTCGTGACAATCAATTACACAGAGTTGTTGAAACTAGATTTTCAAATACAAATGAACAACTTTCATCCAATGTGAATAAGTTTCATACCAATCGTGTCTCCTCTTCATGGAAGGTTATAATGGCTGATTGGAAGCCTATTTAAAGACATTGAGACATCCAAATTCAACATACACCATAACACATGAAATACACAATTGATTACAATCACATAAAACTTTCAAACACATATTAAACAATTTTCTGCACATTTTTCTTAAGCAACTTTTGTTTCTAATATTTTATATTTTTTGAAGTTGCTTGATAAAGTGAAAAGTATTCTAAAATTTCAAAAAATATTAAGAGCATTCTATACTAAATATTTATATTGTGACATCACGGATTGCAAGTTATAGAATTATCAAAACTTGTAAAGGCAATCCAAAGCCATTGTTATATTCTTCATCTTGGTTGTAAACTTTTCGACACATGGGTGTTTTGAGGAGAGGAAAAGAGTTCACTTGAAAAGGAAATTTTCAAGGGTAGATAGGTTGTGAGTGTGTAAGGTACAAAAATATCGGGAGGAGATATTATAATCACAACTCAAATTATCTAGTGGAAAAATCTCGTGTGGCAAGAGTATTGGATGTAACTTTCAGTGGACAAGAAGGTGAACCAATATAAAAAATCTTTGTGTACTCTTCTTCAACTTATTCTTGTCTTTTACTTTTGCTTCACTAGGTCGAATTCTACATAATTAATCCGTTGAACTTACACTTTGATAACATAGCAGAAAAATCAGTTATATTCTTCCAACAACTAATTCAATCCTCTTAGTTGGCATCTTGAACTTATAATTGGCACCAAAGCTTATTTTGAGTAATCTATTATCAAATTTGATCCTATATTTAAGATGGCCTCAAGATCATTTCTGGGAGAAGGTTCCGACATCAATCGCCCTCCAAGCTTTGTTGGAGAATGCTATGACTTCTGGAAAAGTAGGATGAGAATCTTTATAGAATATCAAGACCTGGATATTTGGAACGCGATTGAGGAAAGACCTTATGAATCCTTCACCATTATCAATGGTGAAACGGAAGTAAAGCCAAAGTCCTCATGGAATGATGAAGACCAAAAGAAAGTGCAATACAATCTCAAAGCAAAGAATATCCTCACTTCAACACTTGAAATTGATGAGTTCTTTAGAGTGTCAAATTATAAATATGCCAAAGAAATGTGGAACTACTATGCTCTTGTGAAAGTAGATGACTTTTCAAGATACACTTGGACTCTATTCTTGGTACACAAAAATGAGGAATTGCATGCCTATAGTAAATATGCTAAAAGAGTACAAAATGAAAAATCCTTGAAAATAGCTACTATTCGAAGTGATCATGGGGGAGAATTTCAAAATCTTTCTTTTGAGGGATTTTGTGATGATAACAGTATCACTCACAATTTATCTGCTCCTAGAACACCACATCAAAAATATGTCGCAGAGAGAAAGAATGGTTCATTGGAGGAATTAATACGTACAATGTTAAATGAAACTAATCTACCAAAATATTTTTGGGCAGATGCAGTAAGTACGACTTGTTTTGTTTCCAAGCAAGTCTCAATAAGACCTATTCTTAAGAAAACCCCCTACGAACTCTTCAAAGGTAGAAAACCAAATATTTCCTACTTGCATATGTTCGACTGTAAATGTTATGTGCTAAATAATGGTAAGGAAAACTTGGGAAAGTTTGATGCTAAAGCCGATGAAGGAATGTTCCTTGGCTACTCTCTTACAAGCAAAGCTTTTCGAATTTTCAACAAGAGAACTATAGCCATGGAAGAATCTATTCACGTGACTTTTGATGAAACTAATCCTATATTAAAAGAAAAATCCATGGTTGATGATGATGACTTTCCAAGTCCATCCATGGAAGAATCCATAAATGACATAACAGCCGACACATAGCATCTGAAAATATATGACAATATACCTTCACAAGAAGATCATATTTACTCTGATTTAGCAAAAGTTGTGGAGAATTTATCGATATTATCTTATTGACAACATCATTGGTGATATAAGTAAGGGAGTCTCTACTCTCCTGAAACTGAGTGATGCTTATCTAAACATGGCTTTTTTCTCTCATGTAGAACCATCCAAGATTGATGATGCAATTGAGGATGAACATTGGATTCTTGCTATACAAGAAGAGTTTAACCAGCTTGAGAGAAACGAAGTTTGGGAACTTGATCCTAGACCTAAAGAATGACATGTTATAGGAACTCGTTGGGTATTTCGAAATAAATCAGATGAAAATGATATCATTGCAAGAAATAAAGAAAGACTTGTAGATTAATGATACAACCAGGAAGAAAGTATAGACTTTGATGAAACCTTCGTTCCTGCTGCTAGACTTGAAGCTATTATATTATTACTTGCATATGCATGTTCTTTAGATTTCTAGTTATATCAAATGGATGTAAAGAATACATTTATGAAGGGTTATATACAAGAAGAGGTGTATGTCGAACAAACTTCTGGATTTGAGGACTACAACCATCCCTCGCATGTCTATAAACTTAAGAAAGCCCTCTATGGCTTAAATAAAGCTCCACACGTATGGTATGATCGTTAACACAATTTTTAACCGCTAAAGGTTTTACTAAAGGAAAGGTCAAAACTACTTATTTATTAAGAAAATAGATTATCATACTTTAATTGTCGAAATCTATGTTGATGATATTAATTTCAGTTCTACTAATGATCTTTTGTGCAGTGAGTTTGGTAAGATGATGCAAATGGAGTTTGAGATGCCCATGATGGGAAAGTTGAACTACTTCCTTGGACTACAAATCAAACAACTCAAGGATGACATCTTTGTGTGTTAGTCTAAATAATATAGGGATCTTCTGAAACGTTCCAAAATGGATGACTACAAACCTATTGCCACTCCCATTGATTCAGGAAGGAGTGAGCATGAGTTGGGTTGGGTTCAAGGTTATCCTTACTCTACCCTAAATATTGGTCGAGTCCTTTTTTTTGAACTCAGACATGGCCTTAGACCTGAAGCTAACCGATCCTAAATATTCATTGAGTCAAACTTTAAACCCGACTCGACCCTAAACCCGATTAAATATAATGCACACTCATTTAGGTCAAGACTTCTCAATATTATTTATTATTATGAAGATGTAATTTGAAGTATAAAATGATTTTTTGTATATATATACTATTAATCATGAAAAGTTAGAGAATCAATGATACTTTTGTCCAAAAAAATTAGAGTACTCTGTACACATTTGAGTAGAAACACATACAAACATGATGAGTGAGTGACCGTGGAATGAGACGGGTCGGGTCATGCTTGGTCCCTACTCGACCCTAAATAATGATCGAGTCTATTTTTTGAACTCAAACCCGACCCTTTTCGGGCCCGATCATGATCGGATCATGTTGAATGAGCAGGTAGGGCTGAGTCCTGCTCACTCCCAGGTTCTGGAACATACATTGATGTTGATGAAATGGAAAATGCGTCAACATCTCTAAGTATCAAGGTATGACTGGTTCCCTTCTTTACCTTACTACAAGTAGACTTGATATTATGTTTAGTGTCTGTTTGTGTGCATGTTATTAGTCCAAACCCATAGAGTCACATCTTACTGCCATAAAAAAGATAATAAAATATCTTAAAGGCACACTTGATGTAAGATTATGGTATTCTAAAGGAAGTATACGTATTCTGGTGGGGTATTCAGATTCAGACTTTGTTGGATGCAAATATGAAAGGAAAAGTACAAGTGTTACTTGTCATATTCTTGGAAATGCCCTAGTCTCTTGGTCCTATAATATGTCTCTCTAAGTACTGTTGAGGCAGAATACATAGGTGCAAGAAGTTGTTGTGCCCAAATATTATGGCTCAAGCAACAATTGCAGGATTACGAATTAGACCTAGGATGCATTCCCCTAAGATGTGATAACATTAGTGCTATAAATCTCACAAATAATCTTATTATGCATTATTGGACCAAACTTATAGATATAAGATATCACTTTCTTAGGGACCATGTCCAAAAGAAAGATGTCCTCTTAGAATTTGTTGATACACATGAACAACTAGTTGATATCTTTACAAAGCCTTTGGGCAAAGAACCTTTCTATAAACTTCGATGAGAACTAGGCATACTTGATAAAGCATATCTTTCTTAACATGTTTCTATATAAATTATATGTGCTTCATTATATGTAATTCATGCCTACTTGTACTTCAACATGCTTGTTAAATGCTTAAATTTCATTATTTTCGGGTACGTATTTTGTTATCATGGAAAGGTAATCGATTATAGGGCATCAGTGGCATAAATTATTAAAAATCTAGCCAATGTAATTGATTACAGGATGAATTAATCGATTAACTTTCCAAATAATAAGTTTAAGTAATCGATTACTCAATCATGATAATCAGTTACACTTTGCACTATTCAAGGCAAAAATCAGATTTTTGAACTTCATCTTATTCATTTTCCCTCATTCCAAC